>NW_005842003.1:2468429-2498823 GCF_000455745.1 Alligator sinensis
TTTGTTCCCATTCTAGCCCAGGGCACAGCCCCAGCTCAACTCTCATTCCTAGAGCAGGTATAAAGGCTACACACTGCTGCTACATGGCTAGGCTAGGCTGTGCTCAGTGTCCCAGGCTCCAGTGTGCACAGGGCCAGCTGGCACAGAGCAAATGTAAGGGGGAGGGAGTGGGGTAGGCAGAGGGTGCAGTGAAGTGGCAGAGATGTTGGGATGCAGAAGCAGCAGGAGGCAGGGGAGTGAGGTCCAGCAGCAGCTGGAGCTATGGTCTCAATCCCAGGCAGGTCCTGGATACCACAGCATTCACTTGTGCCCACCCCCCATTCTTGTACTTGATTCCAAGATGAGAGGCTTTATTCCAGCCCTACCTGTCTATGATTCCTATGAACCAGTGGAATCATAATTCCATTGGTTGACATGCCTTATACACGTGTTCACTGAACTTCAACCATTATAAAATTTGTGGCAATCTCCACTACACTGGACATGTTTGAAATGCCAATTGATTGGGGTGCAAGTGTTTGAACGAATGCTTGCACACAACCCCTATCAACTGGGGATGAGGAGTTGCCCTTTGGCATCCCTGTGTGCCTTGCTTCTATTCCTGCCTCCTCTCCTCCAGGGGAGCACTCTGTGACTCGGGCTGCACTCCACTGCTGCAGCCCAGGAGACAGAGCTCACCTGCTCTGTCAGATCAGGGGCTGCAGAGCCCTGCCCCTCTCCATAGCCCAGAGGCTGTGCGGCTGTCAAAATACTCCCGCCCTGCTCTGCCCTGCCCCGCGTGGGTGGGGGAAAGACACACACCTGCAGCAGACCCTGGACCCCCACCCTACCACCATTTATGAGCCCCTACACCCTAGCCCACCCACAATCACACTGTCCCAGAGTTCCCTCAACCCATGGCCTACCATCCACAACCCAGCTCAGACATCCCAAGCCCCTTTAATTGCAGCAGTCCCACCTGGAAATAGCTTGCTTCTGCCATTCCAGAGATGCTTGATCCTTCCCCACTAACTTGTACATGGCCTGCCCCTGTCTCTATCCCTCCATTTCCTGAGGTTCCCAGAGACCCCCTGTTCCTGCCCCCCCCCGCCCCCCGCCATCTAACCCCTATGCCCCATCTGGATTAACAACTATGTGATAAAGGGAAATATATTCTTTATTGTAGGAAAGGATAATGATCTACCAGGAATTCTGCTTTAGTGATAGCTTTGAAATTACCACAAATAAAGAGAGGCCCAATCTTTCTCATTATGTGTACCATTGAATGGATCATTATTCTAGTTGACTTTGAAAAAATATTCTAGTTAGTTAAAAATTGAAGTTGTAGACCTTCAAGATTTCTACAAAATTAAGGATTTGCTAGCTTTATACGTTTGGTTTTTTGTTGTTCTGTTTTTTGGGTTTTTTGCTTTTTGATTTGATATGTTCTAAAGTTATCCACCCTGGAAGATTTCTAAAAAAATTTTATGATTTGTTTAATTTGTTTTCTTTTATTTTTTCTCTTTGTTTGGAACAGAATTCATTTTTTAAAACTTGCAGGAATTTTATGTTTTGCCAGTCCAGTTGAATATCTGAGTTACTCTGTTGTAACCAATATATGGCTCTCTTACTTCACAAGACACAATTTAAGCATATGAGACTTTAGTGATATGTTCCTACATCTGTATAGGAAAAATATCCAGGATTTTGTCTCGATATACTATTAAGTACCATTTGTGTCTTCTGCAATGTCACTTCTTTAAATAATCTGATAATTCCTCTATACCTCTGTGTGTACCACAAAGCACAGCAGCAGATTAGGCAGGGAGCCCAGGGCAGAGAGCAGAAAACAGAACAGTAGACTAGGCAGGGGAAGGACGTTGGAGTGGCAGTCACAGGGGGTGTGGGGCTTCATTTGTGGCACCCCAACCAAAACAATGGAGCCCCCACTGGTTTAAGTCATTGCTTCTGCCGCCTTTCTGATCCTGTTTACAACTTCTTTGAGAAAGAGACAGTTTTAGCCAATTAATTCAAAGTTCTATTTAAAACAAAGCAGAAACATAAGGAATAGAAAAATGAAGAGGTCATGACAACAGGAATCTCTCCCATATTCCAGAGGTTTTCTTGAGGGAAATTAGCCAAAACTAGAGGAAGTAATTAAAACATATCACTGAAAAAGCCCAATTTGTTGGGCTTTATTTATTTCTTTTTTTTATGTTCCGTAGCAGAGTTTCCATGGGCTGTTCCAGAACTGAGCACTTTGTATCTCGAGGGTCGGCAGTTTTGGGAAAAACCTGCCAGACATTGTAGTAGGGCCATAGACCCAGCGCTTCCAGTTCTGTGAAGCAAGGAACCTGAAGTCTTAGGAGCCTACTGAAGAACTGAGATCAGAGTCTGCTTCAGAAAGCCTGGAGACCCTGCCTGCAGTCATAGGATGATGTTACACATACAACTTAATGCTTACTAAGTGCAAGTAAAATGCGAGTGTACAAATATTCAAGCAGTTTAGCTTGAAAGCAGTTTAGCATGTTACCTCCTGGCATTGCAAAGTTGTTGGGCCAGGGCTATCTCCTAATGTATTAACTTTAATAGGTCACTATATTATAATGATATGCAACTGTTGCAAATGAATGTGTGGCCTGACCCAGAGACACTCAAACACAGCTGCTGGATGAAAATGATTGTCTTGGTACTTAGTTTTATTTTTTCTGTGTCCAGGTAAAATGGAATGAGAACTAGGTTTTAGAGAGGCTGTCCCCAGAAAAGATAGAGATTGTGTAGATAGTATTGTACCCCCTTAATCCATAACTTCAGCAAGAATATTAAGACTGTGTGGAGGAGTTTAGTAAGGGTAGATGGAAGATTTATTGGTTGGAGTACAAGGGGTCTGTGGTTAAGCTAGTTAAGAGAAGGCTGGTCCATGCTAAATCAAGTATTGCTGAAGTTGGCAATAAATATATTGTTACTAAAGTTAATAACATAGCAGATTAATTAAAACTCATTATTTTATGATTGCCTTTCTCCTAGCCATGCCCTAGTTAATAGAATGTTGATAATATCAATCTGCCTTCAAATGTATGAACAAAGAGCAATAAAAATTAACACATCAGCACTGAATTTAAGTACATGTTGAGAAATTAAATTTTTCTAAGAATATTCCCAAACTGACTAGTTTGATTTATCCGACTTGTCTTACATCAATAATGCAATGGCAGAATGGCAGTTACATCCCACTTAGAGTTTTTCTACACTGGTTAGAATTTGAACTCAGCCTTGGACTACAAACTGGTGATGCAGATTCCTTCAGTTGACTGATTTCCTTCAGAGACTAATTAGTAAATTGGAAACAGGAGCACATGTGTGCCCTAGTGGATCAGTGTTCCATACCATGGCCTTACTTTGTAAATACAAATAAATTTTGCAATAAACATATACCACACTAAGCACTGGTACTCTTGCCCCTTCCATCTCCTTTCTGGGTCACAGAGATCTCCTCAGAGATAGTGCTCTATGGCCACATCTACACGAGATGCTGACTGCACAGTCATTACTGTGCAGTAGTGTTAACAAATGGCTTTTTTGTAATGCTGACTGCAAAGTAGCCCAAGGCTACTGCACACTAGTGGCACGTCATGGTTGCTGCCACATGATGCTACTGCGCAGTAGCCTTGGCCTTATGAGGCATGGGACAGCAATTACACATAAACCAGTATAAGTGATTGGAAACTGGTTCAAATATGTAACACAACAGAAGTTCAGTGCACATAAACCACTTTAAAAATGACCAAAACCAGTTTAAGATAAAGATGAATGGATGTAGTAACTGATTTAGGATAAATTGGTTTATTGAACTTCTGTCCCAGAAACCCTCCAGATTCAAGTTAACTCACAGTTCGCTAGCATCTCAGGATACTTTGCACCTCTCCTGCAAGCCCTGCTTTGCTGAGCATGGAGACATGCTCTAGTGACTCCAGGCTTCTGGACTGGGCCATTTCAGGCAAGTGGCTTCATTTCCAGAATCAAAAGTGGATGTCTGTTCACTTGCTTATTGGTTCAACCTACACAGATGAGACTGAACAGCCCAGCTAAGACAGGCAATGAGTGCAAGAAATACCCAGGTAAGAGACAGGGGCCTGGACAGTCCTGGGATTGGGGGTGAGGTGCATACACCCTCAGGAGGCTTTAAATGCCTCTATACTTATGCTCATAGTATGGGGAACAAGCAGGAGGAACTTGCCCTCCTGCTAGCTAACACAGACCCAGACATAGTGGGGCTCACTGAAACTTTGATGGGATCCAACGCGCAATTGGGAGGTGAACATCCAGGGCTATAGGCTGTATAGGTGGGATAGAACAGGGAGGAAAGGTGGGGGTGTGGTGCTCTATATCAAAGAGCAATACACATCCTCAGCAACAGCACTGAGTCTGAGGTAGGGCAGACGGAGGTGCTCTGGGTCAGAAAACAAGGGGGTCAGGGGGAAAGGGACCTAACGGTGGAGGTCTACTACAGGCCACCTAACCAGGGAGAAGAACTGGACTGGGAATTCTCAGGTCAGCTCACGGAGGCAGTTAAGTCAAGGGGGGTGGTCATCATGGGTGACCTAAATTATCGGCCACCTGCGGAGAAGAGCACTCAGCCAGGTCTGACCACTCACGTAGGTTCCCAGCCAAGTTACAGGACCTCCATCTTACCCAGTAGGTGCACAGTCCCACCAAGGGAAATACTTTGTTGTACCTGGTCCAGGCCACAGGCGATGACCTGGTGAGGGGACTGTGGGTGCTCAACCACCTGGGCAATAGCGATCATCGCCTCCTGGAACTTACCATCCAGCGCAGGGTGTCAAAGGCCTGCAGCAAGGCAGCAGCCCTGGACTTCAGGAGGGTGGATTTCAATGAGGTAAGTAGACTAGTCAGGGAAGCACTGAGGTCCCGGAGGGGAGGGGAGTTGGGAGTCCAAGAAGAGTGGTCGTTCCTTAAGGAGATGATCCTCCAAGCCCAAAGCGTGACGATCCCCAAGTAGGTCAAAGGGGATAAGAGTGCTCAAAAGCCCCCATGGCTCACCAAAAGCATCCACGGATGCCTCAAAGCCAAAAAGGAGGTGTACACCAAATGGAAGGGAGGGGCCATCACCAAGGAGGATTATACCTCCTTGGTTTAAGATTGTAGGGGGGCTGTTAGGAAGGCTAAGGCAGAGATGGAACTGGGACTAGCGACCCAATTCAAAGATAACAAAAAGTCCTTTTTTTAAATACATAGGGGGTAAAAAGAAGGTACCAAGTAATGTGGGGCCTCTGCAAGACATGCTTGGTAATCTGGTGGTAGAACCAGATGACAAAGCTAATCTCTTTAACGGATTCTTTGCTTCCATTTTTCTGAGCAGGGACAGGGACATCCCCCCCTACTGGGATTCCAGACGGACCCTGGGGAGGCACAGCCAGGCCCAGGGTCAGTGAGGACCTAGTCAGGGAACTTCTGGCTGATCACCTAGTCAGGGAACTTCTGGAGGAACTAGACGTGTTCAAATCAGCAGGTCCTGACAATCTTCACCGCAGAGTGCTTAGGGAATTAGCAGAGGTCATTGCAGGACCCCTGGCACAGTTTTACGAGCACTCATGGTGCTCTTGTGAGGTGCCAAAGGACTTGAAAAGGGCCAATGTGGTCCCCATTTTCAAAAAAGGGAGGAAAGAGGACCCAGGAAACTATAGGCCCATTAGTCTTACCTCGTTCCTGGGGAAGTTCCTTGAGAAAATTATCAAGAAGTACATCTGCAAGGGGCCAGCAGGGGAGATTATGCTTAGGGGCAATCAATATGGGTTCATTAGAGGCAGGTTCTGTCAGACCAACCTGGTTGTCTTCTAAGACCAGGTCACAAAAGCCTTGGATGCAGGTGTCATGGTGGATGTAGTCTTTTTGGACTTTAGGAAGGCCTTTGACACTGTCAATCACCCCATCCTCATTGAAAAAGTAGGTGGATGTGGTGTCGATGCCTACACAGTCAGATGGGTCACAAATTGGCTGGAAGGCCACACCCAGAGAGTGGTGGTGGATGGGTCATTTTCAACCTGGAGGGAGGTGGGCAGTGGGGTTCCCCAGGGCTCGGTCCTAGGGCCTTCACTGTTCAATATCTTCATCAGCGATTTGGACGAGGGGGTGAAAAGCACCTTGTTCAAGTTTGCAGCTAACACTAAGATGTGTGGGAGAAGCGAGCACTCTAGAAGAGAGGGACAGGCTACATCTAGATCTGGACAGGTTACAGAGGTGGGCAGATGAGAATAGGATGGGTTTCAATACAGACAAACGCAAGGTGTTGCACCTGGGGAAGAAGAACCAGCAGCATACCTACAGGCTGGGGAACTCCCTTCTTGTCAGTGCAGAGGCAGAAAAGGATCTTAGTGTAACTATTAATTCCAAGATGAACATGGGCTGCTAATGTGGGGACACAGTCAGAAAGACTAACCATACCTTGTCATGCATCCATATATGCATCACAAGCAGGTCCAAGGAGGTGATCCTCCCCCTCTATGCAACATTGGTCAGGCCGCAGTTGAAGTATTGCATCCAGTTCTGGGCACCGTACTACAGTAGGGATGTAGATAGCATGGAGAGGGTCCAGAGGAGGGCGACTCGCATGATCAGGGGCAGCAGGGCAGGCCCTATGAGGAGAGGCTATGGGACCTGAACCTGTTCAGCCTCCACGTAAGAAGGCTGAGAGGCGATCTGGTGGCTGCCTATAAACTTGCCATTACCACCAGGCAATGGGAGAGTCCCTGTTCCCCCGAGCACTACCCGGGGTAACGAGGAACAAGGGCCATAAGTTGACTCAAAGTAGGTTCAGGCTAGACATCAGGAGGCACTACTTCACAGTCAAGGTGGCTAGGAGCTGGAACCAACTTCCAAGGGAGGTGGTGCTCTCCTTTACCCTGGGGGTCTTCAAAAGGAGGCTAGACAGCCACCTAGCTGGGGTCATTTGACCCCAGCATCTTTTCCTGCCCATGGCAGGGGGTCGGACTTGATGATCTGCTTAGGTCCCTTCCAGCCCTACCAACTATGAAACTATGACTAACCTGTGAAGATTTATCAGGCTTTTTGGCTGTCTGTACTTAGCTCAAAATGTGGCTGAGCTCCTCAGTAAAACACTTTGTGCCAAGGATATATGCATATTGAATAGGATTCTGGAATTACTGTAATTTAAATCTGCAGAAACATCTGGTTTTTGAAGTATTCACTTGAAATGAACTATAGTTTAACTGAGACTAGAACTGGAAGGCCCTTGTGTAGAGGATGGACATTGTACAGTAATGTTAAGTGTAATGGGTAATATTTATACGCATAACACATGAGTGTGGATGTTTGGTTCCCTGGGAACAATTAGCAGCAGGACACCTTGTTGTCCCTGAGGAACAACTACGCCATGCACCCTATGGCCCTAGTAGCTTTACCTGGGGTCTTAGTGAAGACCCCAAGGGTCTTTATTTAACAACAAAGGGGCCAGAGAGGTGTTAATCCTCCTCAAAACCTCTGGGGAGCTTCATGAAATATTATCTCTGTAGGTGGATTTAAGGGTTTGATTGGTCAGATATCGGCTTACAGCCCAGCCCCATCTGGCACCATCAGAATGCACAGAGACACAAAGAGCTGAATTAAGAAAGTGTATTAATAAACAACATTAACCACTATGATCATACAAGCAAACAGAAAACATATACAGGGATGTATTACAAACAGGAGAACAGATTGCAAACACTGCAGACACTAGGGTCAGTAGAACACAGCAGCCTGTTACAATGGATTAACTTATTCACTACACTAAGGATTTTTAATATTTTCCCCTCACAGGTACTCACAACCTCAGGCTCAGGGTGGGTAATACATTACCAAATTCAAATAAATGTTGAGGTAGAGGAACACTAGCTTCAGGGAAGGCTCCAACAGCTCACCAGGATCTCCAGATAAGTTCCTGTTCTTTACGCTCATGCATTCTCACTTCAGACAGTTGCTTTGCAGAGAGCAAATTAACACAAGATCAAAAAGCAAAGAACAGAAAGAGTTAAAAGCACAGAACAGAGGGAGAGAGAAAGAGAGATAGAGTGAGAGAGGGAGCGCAGAGCAGAGCAAAAGGCAGAGTCTAGAATGAAGAACTCACACACCTTATGAACTTTTGAAACTCTCATACATATTAATCAAGTCTTATCCAATCATTCACAGGCATGACCTGTCAACCCAATCTTCATTACACCTTAGGCTAGTTAGGTGTTTCAGTACCTCGCAGAGGGCTGGATACTTGCCCCACCAGAGCAGGTTATTTTGCATGCATAATAGGTGTATCTAGGTCATGATCCTTCATCCCTTCTATACATGTGAGAATGCTTACAGCATAATCAAAGCTTTGAACTGGTGGGGTCTACACCTGGGGCCTCTTGAGGCTGCAGTAGTGGCGATCCTAGCACTCGGAGCCTGGCCGGCAGCCAGAGAGTGGTCCTGGTCAGCTAGGCTCTGGTTTTGTGTGGCACATGATGCTCCCATGTGCACTGCTCTGCATTCCCCCCACCCCGTTCTGCTCCCTAGAAGCATGGAGAAAACCTGAATGTGGGGTATATGGTGCCACAGACATGACTGCAGCACCACATACCACATGGCCACACTTGTCTGGACGTGGCCAACAAGTCTATATATGTGGGCAAGTGCAAATATTTTTATTCACAGTATATATTATAACACACTAACTGAGGAAATAGCTGTGGAAATAACAGGAGGAAGTTGTTATAATTGCAGGCTGTTGAGCAGAAAATGAAAAAGATATGGTTATATGTACAACTTTAAAATTTCTTGCGTATGACAACACTAAGAATTCAATTTTAATATTCTTTCTATGAAATATACATTTCATGCTCATTTTACATTTGATGAGAGGAGTAAGTGATTGTACTATTGACAGGCAGAATATGCATCTGCTACCTGTTTTTAATATAAGAGCACAGAAAAATAACTCCATTAAGATGCCTACAATGCTTGCATTTTTTTTTAATGTTTCAAATAATGTAAAAGGGGAAAATGTCATTGGTGTTTCAACATTTATTAGAATAGGTGGATTTTAGTTTTATGTGTTCTTTTACTTTTTTTGTCTAGTAACAGGCCCAGTGAAAAAGGAGATAGGAACATGAGTATCAAATCTTCACTTTTGGCATGCCCGTAAACATGCAGCGAGACTCGATAACTTTAGTCTGCTAGAGTGTGCTAATTTAAACATGCTCCAGCAGCCTCTGCATCTCATGTATCAGTGTCCCTGCACTTCAAAGTGGCAGTGGAAGAGCTTTAACTAAAGTTCATCAAATAAGCTTTAGTTAAAGCACCCCCACCACCATTTTGAAGCATGGGGATACTGATACACAAGACACTGTGGGAGCCACCCCTTCCCCGGAGCACATGTAAAAATGCTCTTGTAGCCTTGTATGTCAAAAGTCATGAAGCCACAGTGCAGACAAGTCAAGTAATTCTTTTCATGTTAGTTTCTAGAATTCTCAGTCATAACGTGTATGCACTTCTGATTGTTCCAGATTATGATACTATTTTGCCCTTCATAATAAAACTCTTCTTGAAAAGTGAAAATCCACCTATCAAGATTAATGCAACAGTGTTCTGCTGTGAATTCAATTCCTAATTTGTCTGTTAATAAATGCAATATTCCACGCAGACTGTATTCGGTATGCTTTCCCTCTTCCAAAACTTGAACTTTATGCAGTTAGCAAGAAACAACGAAGACATTTGAAAAGTTTGTGAACAAGATAAGGTAGAAATGTGTAAAGAATACACAGGCTTCAAAACTTCGTACCATTTCTTAACTCTGAGGACAGGGACAGACTAGATATGACAGTTCTCCTTTTATAAGAATCTACAAGCTATAATGACAGATAATACCATGTGTGGAAGACTTGTCTTTGAATTGTATTTAGAATGATGCTTGACAATTTCAGCGGATACAGCTAAATCATTTTTGGCACATTTTAATTATTATATAATGCTGCAGTCATTTCATGGAACTTCAGGGGGTAAAGATGCCATCAATTACTGCACTCAGCTTGAGTTTATTTAAACAAATGATTTTCTATTCCTGGATTAATAAACTATAAGCTTTTTATTTCTTTTTATTTTCTTTATTTACTACCAAGAGCTTTTCATTTGGTCTATAAAACATCCTGGGGTAACTATATATATTAAAATCAATGTTACAAAGGACATGGTGATTATAAGCACCCTACAAGTGCTTTAGAAACAAATATACATTTGTAGAAATCTCCGTGCCACTATTCACTGAACAAAGCAATATGTTTAACACTCCAGCCCTCAGGCACTTCAAGCCTTTAGTAACAGAAAGCAGAAATATTGTTGGCTCATGGGTCTTAAAGCTCCCCCTACTGATCTGTATTAATCTCAAAAAGATTTTTTTTAAGCAATGGGAAAAGAGTGCAAATAAGAGCCATATGCACCCAAAAGACAGTCATGAAATGGGTAATAGATATATCAGTATCTCAGAAAACTGAAATCCCTGTTTTGAATATTTCCTCTTACCTTACATACAGATAACACCCACAGAACACACACTGTATCTGCATTTATGGAGCTATATACAACAGGTAGAACTGCAACAATCCCTAATAGTTTATATTGCCTGTATCTAACTTTGGATTTTACATAATGGCATCTTAGTATTTGTTTATATATATTTTTAATATTCTTACACATATACAGAACATGACAGACTATGAATAGCCATGTTATGCCTACTTACTTACAGAGAGAACTTTTTTGAAAATCCTTGCTATGTATAGGAATACAACCTCTAACATCATCACTAGTGGTGGTGGTGGTGGTGATGTTAATTAATTATATATTAAAATTCTAGTAGTACCCACAGTATGCTGCTATCCAAAATCCAAGAAAGAATTACTCCCAACAAAAAGAACACATGATTTAAATTGGTGAAGGAAATTAAATGTATCATACGAGCAAGCTTTTTTATCATTGCTTTTTCTATTTTGACGATGATTACTTGATAATTTTTAAATAAAGCAGACTGTGTAACTTAACTATACTATTTCACCTTCTACAAAATTAAATTAAGACATAGAGGGCATGTCTATATGAGAAGTTTATTGCAGAGCTGACTAAATTAGTTCTACAGTAAATGTCTCATATCTACATGTGCAGTGCTATTAGGCAGGTGTAAACGGATTAACTGCACCAGGATAGTACTTGTAAAAATACAAGTACTATCCTGCTGCAGAGCTTTTTACTCTGCAGCAATGCATGTGTACATACTGGAAGGGCTGGTTGGGCATGAGGATGCCTCAGTGCAGAGGCTGCCTGCCACCTAGCCCTGCACTAGAGCACCCTTGTACCCCAGTCAGGCCCCCTGCAGTACATTGATCCAGGTCAGAGCAGCCCCAGTCTTGCAGGCTGTCCCCGCAGGCTCACTGCCAGGGGTGCTCTGGCATGGATCAACATGCTGCAACTCAGCACATGTGTAAATGCGGTGCCCAGGAAGCAATAAACTCTGGCGCAATGTAGATGTGCCCAGAGATATTAAATTTCTGCATCTCGGGTATAGCACTGATTTGCTATCAATGTGGGTTTAAACAGAAATATTATATAGAGAAAAAAATTCCCAGTGACAAATAGAGATATATAAGACCTAAGATTTTGCAAAGCCACCAAAATAATTTTCACATCCAATTCACATTAAAATTGAAATACTAAAATGAATAGAAACTTCTAAATCCTGTGGACAGTTTTCAGATTTTCAGTCCTTTAGCAAGATTGTTCTCATTTGTTTTGAGAACAAACTCTTTAGATTGAAATGCCTTTGTTTCTTCTGTGTGCTGGTATTTGTATTCTATTGAATGTTCCATCTTTTGTGTCTAAAAAGGCATCTCATCATATATTCTGATAAGCATCTTTTTGGCTCTCTTGCTCATTTTCTGTGCTTGGAAAGTATCCTGCCTATAAACATCCAAATGCATGAGCATGTAATAGTAAAGAGGATATTTGTAGGATATATTAATAAATAATTATTGCTCTGAATAGTAGTAATGGTTTAAATCTAAATATATTGGGAACTGGAAAAAAACAGAATGTTTTTTCAGCTCTCAGTCTGACTCAGAAAAAGTAACACATGATAACCAAAAGGGGGAGCTATAATAAGAGTATACCCACGAAAAGATTATGGCAATGGACAGTGAAAAAAGTCTAATGCAAATATGGACTAAAGAGACAAATCAATATCCCAAGTCTCAGTTCCCAGTTTGTCTGCTATACAGATATCATAGTTTGCCTTATATTGGAAGATTCTTCATGATAGTTTTTGGTTGTATTTTCTGCCAACCAACAAGTCTGACTAGTCAATCATAACTTGCCCTTGATTCATTTGCAGTTCAGTTACCAGAATGATGGACACATAACACTGTAACTTGAACATAGACAGGCATTCTGCCTGAAACCAACTGGATTACAACATGGGATTACTATTTGGGCTGCACACATACAGAGGTCTCATTATAAGTGGTTAACCTCTGCCTTCACTCAACAGGATCCATTTTAATTTATTCTAATTCCCTGGGCCCTTCAGTTCTTCCCATCTAGTTCTTCCTCCCTTCTCTGGCTTCATTGCTAGACCTGTTAACAATAACTTCCCTTACTAACTCATTCTTTTCCCATTGTCTTTTATTTGCATCTTTCAGGTACTGTTGGATAATTTATAAGAAGTTTGTTTTATGTCTTGATAAATCCAGTCTGTAGGTTGTCATCATGTAACCTGAAGAATATAATAGGGATAAATATAATAAGATTGATAGCTATAAGTGGAATATTATAAAAAAAATAATATCCATCATTGGATGAGGATTAGCTACTTCCTAGGTTATAGGTTAACTGTAAAGGATTTTATTTCGGACAAATTAAGCCCTAAATGGCCAGGGAATGATTTAGCTGAAAAACTAACTGCTCTTTGACTGCCCTACTGAGATTATCAGAGACAGCTCACCTTGAACCCTACTTTTTGCATAGAAGCAAAAAAGCTAGTAGGGCCATTCATTGTGAAGGACCATGAGCTTCAGAGGACTATGAGAAATCTTACACACAATGTTCACTGAGGTAAGCTCCAAAGCTAAAGTACACACTGGGAAGTACAACTGAACAGGTCTGGCTGTGGCATAGGCTCTGTAATCTCTGAGTAAATGACAAGAAAGATTTCTTGGTTATTAATTTCCTGGATTTCTGTATGTGGACTACCTAGTATCTTTCTGAGTCCCATTTACAGGGATTAAAGTAGAGGAGAATGGGAGAAGACAAGAGTGCTAAAAGAAAACTGAGAGTTCTTATGGTCCCCTGTCCACTCCCCAACTTGAGTAAGACCTATCCCCTTGTAGGACCCCTCATCCTTAAGTAGTACAGTGGTTCCTTTTCCAGATTCAATGTAATTAAGCTACTGTTCAGTGTAATATCTATGCTCTTCCTATCTTCCTTTCTTTTGGAGATATATACACTGATTTACCTTAATCATTTCCCTATGTGGAAATGATTTTTAAAAATAGTTTGTATAAATGGATTCTTAACCTTATCAGAGTTATGAAAGGGCATTAATTTTCAACCACATAGAGTTGTTTTAAGTTCCCTTTATTTTTGTTTAAGTTTCTTCAATACTTTTAATCTTGGAATTCACTTAAGAAAAAATACTGAGAATTGTTAAAGCAAGACTTACAAATCTGTCAAAACAAAATGACATTGCAACAGGAAAGTCTTGTAAAATGTCTCACACCATCAACAATTCAAATCCTCTCACCAGCAAGAGATGTGCCTTTCTCTCCAGAATGATAAAGCCAGCAAGGCTTATGAGTGCATTTCCCACTCATGCCAAATGAAATTACAATTGGTAAAGCCTGAGGTATTCAGGAAAATGTAAAGCTGGGTATGTGGGCTGGAAAGTCCAGATCATTATGTTTTGTCTGCTCACTTCATAATAAAGAAAGAGCTAGAAGGTTATAACCTGTTTAATAAAATCTCAATAAGGAATTGCTTTGACTCCTATCTACAAATAAACTCTCTAGTGCAATATGCCATATCAAATTCCACTTTTCATATGCGAGAGTTAGAGAAAAAGACTTTTTGACTCATTAACTTTTATGTAAGATGAGTGTTTTTTCTCCCTGATTTGTTTGTGAATTGAATTGGTGAAGCTTCCTATCTTAAAACTGCCTGGGTTTTTGTTTTTGTTTTTTATCAGCTTGTTTTGTTGATTATGGGAAAATAGAATAATCATTGTTTCAGTTATTTATTAGATTTGTAAAGGCAATGGCAAGTGCCATAATTTTTTTTAAAAAATCAGGTAGATGAAATGCACAATTACATAGCAGAACATATATGTGCATGGATTAAATATTTACATCTGGGTAGCAGTCATTACAGCAGTGTTTAAAAAGTAGTAGGTAGATGATGGAAGCCCCCACAATCCAGAGTGACTTTATCCAAACCAACATAGAATTACCCTCAAAGAATGCAGGGCAAAATGATATCACTATAACTTTCACCAGTTCAGTTTTATCTGTCCATATAGTTTCTGGGGTAGTTATCTGCTGAAGGCAAACAGGTGATGGTTTGTTCCATGCCACCCAGCAGGGAGTTTCTGCAACAGCTGCCAATTGAGTGAGCTACCCCAGGCTAGCTACATGACTATCCATTCTGGATCCCAGGGTAATTTACAGGGGTATGCAAAATTAATGTAAATTACACTCAGATACCCATACAGATACCCTTACATCTGTCCGTGTATGTAATTATCATGACTAGATGTTTTATTTTTGGTACTTTTAGAAGTAACAAAAATGGCTGTAATATGGCTGGATTACAGTTGTAATATGGCTGGATTACAGTTGTAGATAGGCCATTTTGACACACAAGATGTTATGTGCAATTGCATGTATAATTCCCTGGTTCACATAGGTTCCAAAAGAATTATGTGAATCCACAGTTCCGCAAACTATGTGATGTAAGTGAGTCAGCATTACTATTAAACCCCAGCCTTAATGATGCAAGTACATCAACCTGGAATACATGGGATCCAATACATGAACTATAAATTAACATCTATACACTTTTAAAATAAGCAGAATAATTAATTAACATCATCTGCAAATCTTTTTTGTATCAGGAAAAGAGGTATACCACAGAGTGCAAGTGTCTTAGAGTTGTATGCATTACCATCTGTTAAATTATGTGGTAATAATATATTAAGTCCTGAAGAATTTTCCTGGTGGTTCATCTAAATAAGACTTGATTTATGAGGCAATACAAAACCAGTCTTGTGAAGTCTGATCTACCTTTAAAAAACCTGGATAAAATGCTGAATACACTGAAGGCTGATAATATCAGAAACATAATCTCAAAGACCTATTGTTATGTTTCCTAGAAAGCTAAATTCTTCTCTTCCATGTATGTTTAAGAGGACAGGAAAAACAGTAACAGGAGTGTTAATTACAGAAACTCGCAAATAAAATGATGTAATCAACAGATACATAGCAGTATTTTTCCTTTTTTCAGGCAATATTTTTTCAAAGATTTTGTGGAATCACATAAATGGATTTGGTCAAATGTTTACCCATTTGATTATAGTCCATCAAACAAAGATGTCAATACTTAAAACAGATTACTTTTCCATTTTATCATGAGAATAAATAGAATGGAAGCCAATAGTTCCAGAAACGATTCTAGCATTCAGCTAAATCAGCTAGCATTACTTGGGAGCAAACTATTCTCTCAGATGATCATAGGCAACCTTTTTGAAGGCAATGAGAGAAGCATACATCCAAGGGCAACATTTAGTCTGCCCAAGTTTTCAAACACCTTTCAGAAACATTTACTGGGGTAAATTAAGATTTTATCCACTTAAAATTCATTTTCATTCCTTTCCTGAGTTTAACAGCTTAAAGAAAACATTACAGGTTGTTTTTCTTTTGACAAAAGTCAAATGAATGGCCTTTTACCAGCCAAAATTGATTTTCAAGCACATTCTTTCTGAAGAGAGAATCATACCTATTTTAGTGGTATGGAAATCATCATTTTCTATTAATAAAAAATCTCATAATATATTGAAAACTGTGTAGAATATAATCAATTACAACATTAGGTTAAATGAATATACATTGTATATCCCTTTGTCTTTTAAAAATGACAGACAACACAAGCTGTGGCTAAGCAGAGCTAAAAGATGTACAGTGGGTATAAAGGTAACTCTAAACTACTTCATTCCTGCAAAATTTGTGATTGTTCCTTATTATACTGATACTCTAGCTACAAATTAAAGCAGTCTAAAGACTGCTCTAATCTATGCCAGTGGTCTCCGATTACAGGGAACTGCTATGAAACCTGAAGATCACTAAAGTCTAGGAACACATCAGCCACATCTACTACCCTAAGCACAGAAAAAGGATGGGTATAGAAAGCGCTACAGAAATTCATTGTCTGTTTGGACTCCCCCTAAATACAGTTACATATAAAGGCCACTTATTTAGGAGGCTGTCTTTTAGTCACCTATATTGGATAATTGTGGCCTAGACAACTTGCATCTAGCAAAGGAGCGTGAAGCAGACACAACTGCCAGCTCATAGGAATAGCTATTTTATAGATAGGCAAGAATTCTTCTGAGTGTTATCTTTTATTAGACAAACTGCATGGTTGGGATAGAGATAGGAAAGCGTTTGAGTATCACAGTATCTTTCCTGAGGTGAATGGGAACATGGGCGGATCTATAATTTTGAAAAGTGCTGTAAAGATGGTGTGGTGCATTGTCACATATAAAACAACAGACACATGTTCTCCAGTTAAAATTAAACTAGAAGCTTTGTTAATATGCTAGATACCTAGGGCCATATTAGTCAATTCAGAATTGAAGCAGAAACAAATACAATTTCATTGGAATGAGTTATAAAAAATATGCAGCACTGTGAAACAGCAGCTTAATTACCAGGAGCAGCTCACAAACAGCGGAACTGCAGAACAAAGGCTAGCTTGATTGGTGGAAAATCAAAACAATTAATGAGAAGATAGGGTTATTAACACCTGTGGAATGAACAGTTTAGAAAAGTCAAGGTAGATTATAACGAGCCATGAAGCAATTGACTCCTTCAGCACTGCCTGACTATAAATGCTGCTACCACTGCCAGGCAATTAGTTTTTAACTTTGGATGGACCAGGAATCACAGATGGGTGCAAGTGCAGTGCATCTCCTCTGGATCAGCCCCTGTTGGAAGAGAAGCAGACACAGCAGAGCTAAGTAACAGATGGAACAGAAGTTTGTGATATGAACTTTTTTGTGTGTGTTTTTGTTGTTCCATTGCATTTTTTCTGCTTCACCTGCTTCTCTCCCAGAGGCCTGAAGAAGGGTATTGTGATACCTGAAAGTTTGCCTGTGTCCATACGACAAGGTATTATCCTGAATTTCTTTCATCTTGCATATTTCCTAGACTACTATTGCAACAACATAACCCCAATACTATATTATAGGTAAAGAATAATAAGCAAGACTATGCCCATTTATTTTCAGAACTTGCAAATTAGTTTTGAGATTGATGTTCATTCATTCAAATTGAATTGAGAGTTCCTAAGAAATACATAGCCTGCTTTGAATGCAAAAAGTGGGTGGGGAAGCAGAGGGGAACCTCTGAAAGAAAAACAGAAGTCTGGGAGAGGTAGCAGTACCTACAATAGACACTAGATGCCCCAATTCTAGTGTTCTGCCGAATGTCTTTTGCTATATCTCCTTTTCATTTGTATTTCTCTCCACTTTTTAAATCTGTTTTCAGTTATTTAACTAAATATCTTATTAATGTATAAGTTCCAAGGTCCACTTGTGGCACCAATGTTATAAAAATTAATGTCTCAAACCATGTAATGGGGGTTAAGGCAGTAAAAAAACTGTCTTCAGGCTTTCCTCGCATTCTTAGGGCTTATGAGAACTCAGCCTCATAGTTTCAACAAAAATCAATACTCCAAGGTCAATAGTCACAGTAAATCTTGAATTGAGAGCTGGAGTTAACATGACAGGAACACGTGTAAATAATAATGAGGAAGTTAGTGTATGACAATCTACCTAGAGAGCTTAAATGATAATCTGTCTGCTAAATATAGAAACTAAAAGCACTTTACTATCTTTGAAATGTAAAGGCAAATAAGCACTAGGGACTGGCTGGCTCTGAGGATTGGATTTAGACTGTAATTCTTTTCTACTCTCCTAACAATGGTTTGAATTTAGCCCCAGTAGATATTGATGGGTCAGATCACAGGGGACATCTGCCCACAGTACAGTTGCTTTTAGTGGCATTAACAAGTAGAAGTTCTCCCTTCTCTCTGTTTCTTTCTCTCTTTCTTTAAATTTAAGAAAGCAACTGTAATTACATTTTCTTAGTAACCTTATCCTGGTAATGTGTAACCGGTATGTTTGAAGCACACCTATCAGTTTGGGGTCTTTGGTAGATTTAGTCAAAGGAAAGTCTTGTTTCTGAAACCTGAATGAAATAAAATGTGAGTTGCTGAGCTGTTCAGACTGTGGAAACTTTGGGCATACTAAACTCCAAGCATCTCCAGAACTTTCAATTTAAACAGGAGTTGCACACAAGGGCAGAGCCTGCTCTGATGCACAGTAATGGACCAGACTCAATTAATCTCAAGTCTGCTGAAGCGTGGTGATTACCACTCTCCAGCAGCCTCCCATGTCTTATGTATCAGCTTCCCCATCAGTGGCAATTCATAGGGGGTTCACAGGGGTAAACGTGCACCCCCTGAGAGTGCTGCAGCACCCCCTGATGGGCTATGCTCCCTGCTTAGGCAATGGGCAGGGGGGAGTGCCGGTGCCCCCCACTGTGAGTGCTGGCCAGGGAGTGGGGGTGCCACAGCCACTTCTGGGAGCACTACAGCTACTTCTGGCTGTTGTGATCAGCCATGGGGTGGCACCCCCCTCATAAGATTGACCATAGGGGGACCCTCCACCCAGTCACTGTCTGGTCGAGGGGAGGTGGGGGAGGGATGTGCCACCCCTGACTAAGGTAGCACCAGACGCCCACAATTCCCATACTTCAAAATGACAGTGGGTTCACTTGAACTAAAGCTGTTTGATGAGCTTTAGTTCAAGCACCCCTGCCACCATTTTGCAGCATGGGAACACTGATACGTAAGATGCTGTGATGCTTTAATTAGATCACTGCCTCCCCTCACCCTCAGAGCATGTGTAAAAGTTCAATAAGTCTCCCTAAGATTTGGCAGTAGGTAAGTGAGGAATTTCTAATTTTATTTTTGCTTACAGGCTCTCCAGTTCCACCCAAGTCACCTACTGAATCTAACCCTAAATATTGTTTCCATTTTACAGATTGCAGAAGTGACTTTATGAAGGTCTGCCAGCAGATCACTGCTGAATCAGGAATAACACTCAGGTCTCCTTCATCTTAAGTCAGTGTTATTTATGGAAGCCCACATTCCTTAATAAATAAACAACTAGACTTATTTCAGGTACTAAATTTGAACAAATGACAGTAAGTGTGTCAGTTCTTATACTGCCTTACTATTGTTGTTGTTTTTTTTTTCCTTTAGGAATACAAATAAGCAACTTGACATTTCTAAACATTCATGCATTCAATTGGATTCTCTCAACATTGTTTTACATTATTCTAATTCACACTGTAATTCCAGTGAAACTAATGAAACTGCTTCCATTAATTGCAGTAGGAGTTAGAGATACACAAGAGAAGGAAAGCTAGAGCACCGACTCTCTTAAAATGTCTTATACAGTATATCCTGCTGAGGTGCAAAACATCATATAAAGCATTGTGCTCCATTTTAGTCTCATCAGTTGCTGCTATGACATCTGTTTTAGACGCTGCCTTCTCACCATTAGTCTTATATAAAAATAGTTACATGGTCTTTATACAACTGTTTGAAAAAGAATAGGAGGCCTCTACTATAAGTATTATTCATAGGCAAAACTTAAATGATAATTTTGCAGATGGATTCTGACTCCAAATAATATACACATGAATTTGACATAGCTTTGTAATTTAAATAATTATTAAGAGGAGCTGAAAATATGTAATTGATGTTTTTGGAATTTGCACATTTGATCGTAGTTTCTTTCAATAATATACTAGTTTAATAAAATCTGTTTTTTGTGCTGGCAAAATCAGGATAATTGGTGTATTTTTTAATTGTTTGGAGGAGATGAAATATTTAAGGAAGTAACATTAAATAAAGCAACAAAATGTGGCACATTAATTTGTGATAAAAATTATTTTCTTAGTATGAAAATAGGGGAAATTTTCCATGGAAATAGATTCATTTTTGTGGAGTTAGAACCTTATATTCTAAGATATGCCAAATATTTTGTGGGTAATTTAAACTGTGGAAGGAAAAAAATAAAATAGCTTCTTATTTTTTTTTACAGTCAGGACTTATGAGTCTCAAAAAAAAAAATTTTGGGGGTGTTATTGGGAACATAGGTCTGAGATTCAGGAAAGGAACATAAATTAAAGGAGTCAGTTTTTTTGTCAGTGGTGCCTTTGACAGATTCATGACAAGATGGAAGAGCAATTTTTGTTAGGAACAGTAGTTTAAAAAATTCATGATAAGGAATAGAAAAAAAAAATTTTATTTAGAGATATGAGTCTAAAAGATGTGCAATTTTAGAATTCTTTTGGGGAACTTTGAGAAATTTATGCTATGCTAAGTATACTTTAAATTGCCAACAATGGCTCTTAGCAACAACAGCTAATCATTTTGTTGTAACTTTTTTGTGTGTGTGCTTAAGATTATCTTAAAGCTATTCTGTCAAAATCAATTTTCTATACATGCCTACTTTTCTCTTTATTACCCTTCATAAAATTTTTAAAAAATGCAAAGGATCTAGGGTATGAAATCTTATAAGTCAATTTTTTACTGTGTTTTCCTGTACTTGCTGTATTACCATACTTACTCATCCAAGAAATTTGGTGAAGGCATTTGACAAATTTATATTGTTTGTAAGTCAACATCCTTACTGTCTTATCTTCATCCCCTTTGGACTTTTCCTATTTGTCATCTCATTTATACATGAATGCAGATATTAAAACAGTATTTTTTAAATCATGCATTCAAATTGAAATCTTACGATTTTTGTTGCAGACTTTTCTGTTCTGGTATTATTTATTTGGGTTGGGAAGGTATCCATAGGTCTCAGTTGTTTATAGACATAGTGCAAGCTTGCAGAATAAAATAATCCTTGCCTTACTGTGTTCAAAATCTAATTTGACCTGTGATACAAAAATGAGTAAAAATCAATAATTTACCTGTCTGTACTTCATTTCCCAATCATTGCCCAAATTGGACCTAAGTTATTCCCAAAATGGGAATAACTCAACTTCCTGTCTTCTACCCTATGACTGTCTTGTCTCCTTAGACAGCAAGATTTTCTATGGAGGATTCCTGAATTTCTATTTTTCTGTCTGAATCATAAAGGAAAGTGTAATGGTGCTGGTTCTGAATGGTGTTTTAGAAAGCTGAATGACCATCTGCAAAACAACAGTGTGTCAGATAGAACACTAGATTTAAAATTGTATTTGTCAGCTCAAACTTTTACAAGAGTTAGCTGACACCATTATAAAGATATCAAAACTGAGACAGTTAAACTACATATGGAGGCTAGATCTGTTGTCACAGTGGGATTTTCTTCTTTTAGTAGTGCTACAGCAGGACCTTCTTCAACTGCCACAGTAGCATGTTTGGTTTCTAACAAGTCAGTGAATTTTATGTCATCTGGCAGGAGTTCAGTAATCCAAAATGCACAGCTAAATGCATTATTATTTGCAGAAATGTTTAATGTAATTCTCCCACTACAGAACATGAAATGGGCAGGAATAATGAGCAATCAGATGTTGCTGATCTATGATGCCTACAAGCCAGAACATTTCAAAATAATGCAATCTTTGCATCTGGACACTGAACAGTAAAAAAAGACAAGCTGGCTGGACATGAGCAGATAACAATTTAAGAATATGAAATGTAAGAGGCATAAATATAACCAACAATCAGAAAATGGTGGTTTTTAAAAAGTAAGTATATTTGAATTATGACTAAAATTTGTACATCAGAAAGTAGTAAAACTGAATTTATTCTACCATAGGTAATGGTTTAGAGGATGTTAAAGAGAAAATCTGCAATTATGACTTGATTGATAGTGCAATAACATTCTTATTTTGTCAACATATTTAAAAACATTTTTAAAAAGAAGCCAGCCTTGAACGTTCTCAGTTTTGCTAAAATACGGAGGTGCCAGAAATGAAAGGAATGGTACATAGAAGAGACCACAAGTAACACCTTAGCTAACAACATGCCACAATAACAATGGGACAGAGAAGTGGGGTTGATGGAACTAGTATAGTGCAGAGCAGGGAGCAGTTTATCATGCCATGATTTTTTTTTAATTTAAAAAAAGAGTCCTGTTCTACAGAAGGTTAAGAATAAGTTATTTTAGATAGTTTTAAACATAGTGTAAGAGAAAAGAAGGGAGAAAAACACCCATTTACCCAAGAATGCAAGGTGAATAGGGCACTCACATTGGCTCTAGGATACTCAGGTCAAGATTCTATTTTATCTGATCTAGGTCATCTGTCTTGCTTAAATTTGATTTTTTTTTTGTCTTCTGCAAAACTTGTATGTGCAATAATTATGTGAGTATGAATATTTACTTATGAGTACTATCTCATGTTGAGGATGTTCCACTTCATACAAAATTATTCAGAACAGAAAGGATTTGTACCTTTGTCTCCTATATCCAAATGAGTGCCTTTCCCCTACAAGTGATTCTTCCAGTTACTGATCACCAGTTTTCTTCGTTAAATGTTTGCAGAGCTGCAGAATATTTACTGTATTTTGGACACTACCCTGACTTACAGTGCTTCTAACACAATTACTTCTTCTACCCTCCTGATTTTTTCTTGCCTGATAGTCCAGCTACTGGGATTGAGTTGTTTGGTTGGAGGGCAATCTATTCTTGTTATTTTTATTAGAACTTTTTATTCCGTTCATCTTAAGAACTCTTCATTGCAGATTAGGATGGTCAGCTGACTTTGAATTGAAATATTTTTATTTATCTTAATGGGCACATTTACACATGCTCTGGGAGTGGGGGTGGGCAGGGGGGCTAGAGTGGAAGATGGGGGAGGAGTGATGCCTTCATTAGAGTGGCTCCAAGAGCTGCTCTGATTAAAGCACCTCAGCATCTCATGTCCCAGCATCCCTGCACTTCAAAATGGGGGCAGAGGCATTTGAACTAAAGCTCACTTGAGGTGTTTTATTTCAAGTGCTCCTGCCACCATTTTGAAGCACAGGGACGCTAATACTTGAGACATGGGAGGCTGCTGGAGAGCAGTAATTACCAAGCTCCAGCAGACCCTATTAATTGAGGCTGTTCCAACCCAACCAGTGTGTAAGCATCCAGATTTCACAGAGAAATAGACATGTGACATACGTGCACAAGAAACTCCTTTTGCAGAAAGTTAAGTTTATAACTTCAAAAGCCATATTTCTTGTAAACTTAAATTTACACATCTGCTTCATGACTGATCTTATTATAAAGAATAGTGTATTTAGTCTCAATATAGATGCTCCTGGATAAAACAGGCACCTTGTTTTCAAAAGGTGGAAGGATGAAGAAAAGATTTTTCTTAACAGGAGCAAAAATAGCAGCTGCCGGGGGTGGGGAGGGGCAGCAAACTATGTCTGCTCTGTTTACTGCCTACCTGCTGGCTATGAACAATCGCTCCCTTAGCAGAAGTGTCTGAAGCAGCAATGGTCTAGCCCAACAGTTTAAGGTTTTCCTATCAGCACATAAAGAATTATTTCCCTTCTCCCTCCCACTTTCACTTTGTCATCTCTGTCATTCTGCAGCACATCATCAAACCCCAGGGCTAATTCACTTCCATCTTCACCAGCTGAGTGGGCAGCACTCATGATCTCTGCATCTTCTGCAACTCCCCCCTCCCCCAGATGATTAAAAGTGGGCACCATGCTCCTGGTGTCCCCCATTTAATCATCAGCAGTCATCATCCCTCCCTTTTTCAGTGGGGTTCCAACTTACCTCCCCATGCCATGGCTTATAAAACTGTTCACAGGGCCACTGAACCACTGAAAGAAACACTTCAACTACTACCTGAGTGGGTGCTGCATGACTGTAGAGTGCTCCTTTGGCCACCTCATGCAGCACTGGTGGGCTGTCAATATGTGCATCGAGGTGGAGGAGGAGAATCAGCTGAACCTCATCATTGCCATGTTTGTCCTCCATAACATCTGTGATACTGAGGGGAGATCTTCTGCAAAGCCTGGGCAGAGGAGGCACAGCATGTAGACCAGGCATGGAACACTGAGCATGCTCTGTGCATGGAGTTTCAGGAACTTGTGCACCCACTGAAGTTGGGGGCATTGGCCCTGCACAGCAGCAAGGAGTCTAGGTCCATAAAGCCCCAGACATCTACCTCCTGGTCCTTGGGGACTGGAAGCACTGCTTGGATGAGTAGGGCTGGAGGGCTTTAAGTTCCCATGTGGCCATACTGTGGCACAGGGTGATGGATCTTCTGATCTGGGCTTCTCTGGCCCTGAATCCCAAGCAGCACAACCCTTGCTTCCTTAACACTGTTTTCCCCCATTCTGCCACTCGCTCAAGTGGTGCACTGCAGGAAACAGCAATGTGGTGTGAGAAAGACATGTGCCTCAATTTACAATAAAGAATTATAATAAAGAAAACCTGTTGAATTTTGCCCGTATCACAGCTTGATCCTTCTTATCATCGATGCAAACTAGCAAGCATTTGGAGGGGGGCAGAGATAGGAATGGGGCTGGGGGGTTTGTGAAAGGGTCAAAATAACCAGGAGGAGCAGTTAGGACAAAAAACAGGCAGGGGATTGGGGAGAAATGCCACAGGGGCACAACTTGACACAGCAAGTAGGAGGGGAGGCTATAGATAGGAAAGGGGGCTTTAGACAGAGGATACTAATTCCCAGACTCAGGAGTGAAGGGACTCCTCCATGTAGAAGCTGGACAGGTGGGTGATCCTGTTTCACTGTCTGCTTGGGAGGGCTGAGGGCCAGGAGGCAGATGCAGAGCCAGGAGGAGATGGCTGTGTGGTGGGAAGCATTGTCACAGCAGGGGTCATGGAGTTCTGGCACTCCCTTGTGGGACCCCCACCCCCTTACTCCCCACACCTGGTTTCCAGTCCCCCTCTCCAGGAACCCTGACCCTGTACCATCGACCATGCCTGGGGCCCTCCACACATGGTAAAACCAACCCAGAGGAGGCCCAATCCCTGCCATGCCTTGGATGCTCTCCCATAGTGTGACCCAGGCCAGGAGAAGGGACATGGGGAATGAATGGAAAAGATCCCCCCAGATGCTGGTGGGTAGGTCAGCTGGGACATGCAGGCTCCAATATCAAATGCTGCCCCAACAACACCCTGTTCCAAAGGTGCACCCTCTCCAAAGTTCCAAGTACTCCTGAGCCCCACTGGGACTCTCCTGGAACCACTTTGGGGGCCTATGTACAGGTCCTGGTGGACTGGGGGGAAAGGTCCCAGATAGAGGACTTATTATAGCTATCATATTGTCTCAGCATTAGTGCCCAAGTGAGTGCTTTGAGAGTCTAAAACACCTGCCCTTATACTTCATTTTATTAGCAAAAGTTGCAACTTCACACAAAGACACTGTGTCTCCCCTATTAAAATGCAGAAAAAACACATGTGAGAGGAAGCAGAGTGTGTGGATGATGCAATGTCAGCTTAAGCACAGAGAGCTGCACAGCTGCAGATGTTCATAGGAGGCATTGAAAGACCAAGGAAGAGATGTTGTTGCAGGCCTTAGTTACTACCTCTGAGTCCTGTACATACACAGCTACCTCCTAACTCTAGGAGTTGTGGGAATGGCATGAGGAAAGACTCCAGACATAGAGCGAGGATATCCTCATGCTAGGGGATGCCTACGCCTTGGTTTCCAAGGTGCAGGAATGGGTGCTTGAGATGGTATTCTGCTGTTTTGAGGCCTCTGCAGAGCTAGAAGAGTCTGAGTGCCAGGAAAGGGAGATTATGAACAGGGTTCAGGACCACTTTGCAACCACCTATGACAGATTCACAGAAGTTTAGGGCTGGAAGGGATCTCATGAGATCATCAAGTTCAGCTCTTCTGGTCTGAGCAGGAAAGACTGCTGGGATCAAATAACTTCAGCAAGGTGTGTGTCCAGTCTCCTTTTGAAGTTCTCCATGGTAGGTGCTTCCACCACACCCACTGGAGGATCAGTTCCATTAAGGCCCAGTCCCAATGTTCTGCCCCCCACCATCCTAACCCACCAGAGGTGAGCCACCCATACCAGCTCTTGCTTAGGAGGGTAGGGTGTCTATGCTGGGGTACAGGTTGCAAGGTGCCTGGTCTTTGAGATGTGGTATGTGGGTGCCTGGGTCAGAGTCTAGGGGCCTGTGCCCAAGTATGGGGACATTGGGGTCCCTGTCTGGGTGTGCAGGTGCAAAGGTCAGGGCCTGTGCCTAAGTGCAGGGGTTCTCCTGGGCTCAGTGTTGGGGTCTGCATGACATTGTGGTATGCTTTGTAGCGGAGTGTTGGAGGTGTGGGGACACAGTCCAGGGACTTGGATGCCCAGTTTTGAGGGCTCATGCAGGAGACACAGATGCCTCCTTTCCTCCCTTCCAACTGCTATTTGCCTGTGGCTGACAGATGGCTGGAGGTAGGAGGCAATGGTGGAAGATAGGCACTGTGCTTCCTCAGTGGTGGGACAGCTTGGAGGCAGTGTCTGCTGGGTCCTTTGCTGGAGTAGTAGAGAACAGGATGAGTGCTAGCATAGATTCATAGATTCATAGATTGTAGGGCTGGAAGGTACCTTGGAAAATCATTGTGTCCAGCCCCTACACTAAGCAGAAAAGACAACTGGGGTCAGGTGACCACAGCAAGGTGACTGTCTAGTTTCCTCTTGAAGATTTCCAGGGTAGGCAATTGCACCATCCCTGGAGGGAGCTCATTTCACAGTCTGAACACCCTAGCTGTGAAGAATTTTTTCCTAATGTTGAGCCTGACACGGTCTTCAAGGATTTTGTGACCATTACTCCTAGTTTGGGATTTTGGAACCATTACTCCCCAAGGACACCCTGTTGAGCACCTGTTTGCTGGCACCTTCATGTACGCCCCTTATGTAGCAGTAAGCTGCTACTAAGTCCCCTCTCAGCCTTCTCTTTTTCAGGATGAAGAGGCCCAGGTCCCTCAGCATTTCCTCATATGGCTTGCTGTGCAAGTCTCTGATCACACAGACGATCCTTCTCTGGACTCTCTCAAGCTTTAGCACATTCTTGTTAAAGTGTGTCACCGAGAATTGTACTCCAGCTGTGGTCTCACCAATGCTGAGTAGAGTGGAAGAATTACTTCCTTGGTTTTCTTGGAGATGAATTGATTGATGCATGCCAGGGTATTATTAGCCCTGCTGGCTACAGTGTTGCACTGCCACCTCATGTTCATACTGTGGTCTATTATTACCCCCAGGTCTCTTTCATTCATAGTGCTGGTTAGATTGGTGCTGCCAAGCCTGTAGTTGTGCAGGGGATTGTTTGTCCCGAGGTGAAGCTCTTTACATTTCTCGACGTTGAACTTCATCTGGTTCTGATCTGCCCAATTTGCCAGCCTGCCTAGGTCCACCTCTATCTTCAAGCATGGCCGTGCTTCCCCATAACTTGGTGTTATCCACAAACTTGGCCAGCAATCTCTTCACCATCACATCCAAATCATTCATGAAGATGTTCAATAGTCCTGGACCAAGCACCAACCCCTGTGGGGCACCACTGGCCACTTCTTGCCAAGGTGACACAGATCCATTAATTAGAACTGTCTGGGTCCTACCCTGCAGCCAGCTTCCTACCCACCTAACTGTCTCACAGTTAAGCCCACAATCCTCCATTTTTTTCATGAGAACATCATGGGATACCAGACCAAAAGGCTTTTGGAAGTCAAGGTATACAATGTCAACCTCCTCTCTCTTATCTAGGTGGTGATCATAAAAGGAGATGAGGTTGGTAAGATATTACCTGCGTGCGATGAAGCCATGCTGGCTGTTGTTCAGAATCCTACCTTCTACAAGCCTATTACACACAGACTCCTTAATTAATTTTTCCAGGATTTTCCCTAGGATTAAAGTTAGGCTAATTGGCCTACAGTTATCCTGGTCCTCCCTTCTCCCCTTCTTGAAGATGGGCGCAACATTGTCCCTCTTCCAGTTCTCTTGTCCTTGATTCCTGTTGCTAATTTTAGTTCAGTTGCCACCTTAGCTTTTCTAATCTGATCCTTACAAGTGTGGGCCATTGGGGCCTGTCCCCAAATATAGCCCTCCTTGGGGCCTTTCCCAAGCTTCCATTATATATATGTCTCTTTCTTCTTTCTTAAGAGGACCATGATTTCTCTGTTTAGCCATGATTTCTCTGTTTAGCCAAAAGGGCTTCTCAGCCCTTTTGCTACCTTTCTTCCGTGTGGGAATGGACTTCCTTTGTGCTTCAAGGATTGTGTCCTTAAGGAACAACCACTCTTCACGTACTCTTTGTGCCTTTTTTCCCTCATCCTGCAGTGCTTTCCCTAGTAGTGAGCTGAGCTTGTTGAAATTTGTATTTTTGGAGGCCAAAACTTCAAGCCTACTATCCAATTTGTCTGTCTTATGACGGCCAGTAAACATAATAGTTTTATGGTCGCTATTCTCCAGGTGAAACATATCACCCATGTTTAAGTTGGTCACCAGGTCATCTCCTTTGGCCAGGGCCAAATCTAGAAGAGTGTTACCTCTGGTTGGCCTGTGCACTTCCTGAGTCAGAGAAATCTCTTTGATGCAAGTAAGGAAGCAACTCAACTGATCCAACTTGGCCAAGTGTTCCTCTCAAGAGTTGTCTGGATAATTAAAGTTGCCCATGGTGATCATGCCCTGTGCACGTGTGGCTTCTGTCAGTTCTTAGGCAAATTCTAGATTGAGTTACTCCCTCTGGTTTGGTGGTCTGTAGTATAAACCTACAGTTAGGTCTCTCTCTTGCTGCACCCTCCCTTCCCCCCCCCCCCCCCCCACCCCTCCGACTCAGTAGCAGCTTCTGAAATATCAGGATCTGCCTTGACAGAAGTTTAAGGATGCCCAAGGGCTTGACTGGATTTCCTCACTTAACACATGCATACCAATTTCCAGCATCTTATTTTTGGAACACAATTGTTTTTGGGGCATGCAAGAAAATGTGGTAACGGTTGTGTTTCTTGAGTTCAGAGTAGAAATTCTGGTCAAACCACTTTCTCTCAAAATAAACAAATATTTCTACAAAAAATATAGTTTCAGTGAAAAAATGATTCAATGGAAAATGCACTGCAAGGCAGAGTAGTTCTCCATCCATAACAAAGCTAATATACATCTATGTGTAGATATCTGGCATCTTAGATGTTCTGAAGATCTTGTGTTGTAAATAATAAGCATGACAAATTTGGTTCCCTGTGTGGTGGTTGGTGATTTTCATATGTCCATAGTCATTTATATTAATATTATAAAGTTGGTAGGATAACTGTGAGACCACTAATACATTCCTGTTGTGTAGTGACTTCCATACACATTAAGTCAAAGAAAAATATAACAACTAATTTAATTAAAAAATACTCTAATGTACAATTTCAGAATATTTATATTTCAATAATTTAGAACTATCAATTCCCCAACTGTACTTCAGATAATGAACATTCATGTTTCAGATGATCAGACCAGCTGAAGCTAACTGCCTTTTTAGTCTGTTGAATGATACTCTTGTTTCATCTTTATTTATTTAGAGGAATATATTATTGTAAATATGAATGCCATGTGATGCATTTTGAATCTTCTTAAGCCATACATACTTTTACTATAGCTGTGACCTCTTAATAATGTTGGAAATCTGAATTTCTAGTTTTCATTGCCATACATTGTTAAAGATTGAATCACAAGAGTCAGAGATTTGTATGGATTCATGTAACAGTATCCATGATACAAAGGTTTTTCTCATCTATATTTAGACAGATGAATCTGAAAATCTGTATTTGTCATAGGAAGCAAAGAATAAAGGCCTTATTTTGAGAGGAACTTAAAAATCAACCACTTCAGTATAAGTCAGTTGAAGAGGCCAGTCCTCAACATCTCAGAAAATCCAGCTGACAGAATTTACTGACCAAATAAATTTCAGGTAAGACCACTCAAACTCAAGTATGTGAGAAAGAACAGGAAAAATTGTTGTCAAACAATGAGATCCTCTATATGGATTTTATGACTCTTAGGCTGAGAGATGCATTTAAAAAAAGCGGGGGGGGGGGGGAGGGGGGGG
>NW_005842003.1:2498833-2499814 GCF_000455745.1 Alligator sinensis
GTGGGGTGAGGAGGTAAAAAAAAAAAGTCCTTGAATCTTATTGATTTCTTCCTCAAGAGCCATTAGGTTGATTGACTAACATGTGCTAAATATTGCACGTCTTGATTGACTAACATGCTGAATATTATTATTCAAATGAGAATCATGCATACAGTGGCTATGGTAAGTTTCCTTTTTCTCTTTTATACACTTTGGCAAGATGTTTCAGGTTTGAAAGAGATTCCAGGAGTATGCAGTTTAAACAACGACAATCACTGAGCACACTGCTAGCTAAAAATTGCCTGTGGAAAGGTTCAGGTTTTCTGTGGCTAATGAAGTTATGCCATTTGCACACACAAGTCACATGCTTGAGATTGATGACACCATTTTTCTTGTGGAATGTAAACAAAAATAACTTTTAGCCCTCCTTTTTTTTTCCTTTAAGATTTATTAGTGTGGAGATATTTCAAATTAACCTAATAATAAACAGAGAGAGAAGTAGAAGAATGTATAAAGGCAATGTCTGATGTGTCTGAAATTAGAGAAATTGTTTAGCTCACATGTAAAACAAAGCCTTGATTCTCTTAGCTCTGGATTTAGAACACAGAGGTCTTGTTCCAGGAGGGGACCCACCCTCAGACTGATCATGACTTTTCCATTCAATAATAGGCAAATTTATTCATACACTGTGATGACAGAAAAGAAGCAATACAAACAATCAAGCAATTCTATATATCTACCAAATCCTAGGGCTGTCATCAGAGTCAAAGTACATCTGGCCAGGATGTAGTCTTCACTCTGATGCACTCTTAGGTGTCAGTTGTCAACATGTCATCAGTCTGGAGGTGGGATGCCAAGGCCTCCCCTCCCCCCAACCCCCGGCAGTGGGATGGATGAGACAGGCTGGTGGTGTGCCCTCTGTCCATGGTAGCCTTGGGGATGCTTCCTGGCGGACAGGGATGGGTACCCTCTCAGGGCGGAGGATGGTGAGAAGGAGGAGGG
>NW_005842003.1:2499845-2514792 GCF_000455745.1 Alligator sinensis
GAAAGAGAGGGAGGAACTCTTTGTTACTCTCAAGTCTCTGCTTTTGTATTCTCCTTCCCTTCTGATGACTCCTGATGACTTATCAACCATGGCTATCTATGGTTGGTTATCTCTCTGTGGTAACACTGTCCATGTCAACACATTCCAAGTTGGTCACATACATATCTACTAATTTAGTCCTTCCAGGCCTTCACCTAATTTGGTCTGTTCCTCCAAAACTAGGGCTCAGCCCCACCCCGCTCTGAGGACTTGTTAGCTGGTGCCACTTTATGGGCTGTGTAGTACATACCCACTCTGTTCCCATACTGTATGTCCTTTCTGCGTTAGATAGGCTGTCTGCCTTGAAGACTGTGATCTCGTGGTACGGAACAGTATGGTACATGTCCCATCAATTCTCAGGCTACGTGAAATTCTTTGTGTGTGAGATCCAGGCTTCTTGGAAATCAGTTAACCTCTGCTGCCCATCCTAACCCATTCTAATGCATATATTTATATATGCCAATTCCCTAAAAACAAACCTTTAAATACCATTTCTAAGCCAACAGATTCCTCTTCCTTTTGCTAATATGTGTTCCTAAAAAGCTATTTGGTTTTGGTAATGTATTTATTATTAACTCCATTTTCATAGTCTACTATATTAGCCTCATGAATTGTGACAGACTGGTTATATGGAGTGACCTATTCTTTAATCTTTCCTGATCATCCTTTTTTGTTGTGGAGGAGGGGGTGTTGTATACAAGGCATATTTGCTACTTAGGCATGCAGAAAAAAAAAATATTCCTAGATCCAGAGCCTTGCATGCATGGATCGATTACATATCATTTCAAGCACTTTAATTAGAGTGGCTCTCAGAACAGCTCTAATTAAAGCGCCACCCCAACTCCTGGACCACCCTAGGTGCCTAACACTTTGTGGATCTGAACCTGTGTTTCAGGTATCACACAGTTGCATGTCAGTAGTGACTAATATTGAACTTATGCATATAACTTCCACAGTAAATGTAAAATATGCTTTGTGGATTTAGCTCCTACTCCTCTAACCCAGTGTTGGGGGAAAATCATGTATTTTTAAACCAAATCTTGAATTTAGCCTAAATAATCGCTTCTCCTCAGATTTCTCCCTGAAAGGTAAGGTGGATCTTGGCCCTGTCCATATCTGTCACCATTTTAATTTAAAATCACTATGAGGAAGGCTTGTGGTAGACAAATTAAACAGTTTATTAAAGAAACACAAAACAGCCACTACTTTGTTAGTAATAAACATATAAAGAACAACAGTAACAACAGTGACAATTAACACTAAGTATACATTTTATAAATCCTATAACCAGGACAAGGGGACAGCAATCATGAGAGATATTTATTGGACCACCATCTTCAGTTCTGTCTGCCTCTTCAGACCCAGTGCCAGGGCTTACCTACTCTATTACCGGTCACTGGTCTTTTACAAGGGTATGTGACAGAAAGATAGCCCGCAAAAGTATCTCTTCCCAAGGTATGGGAAATGCTCACCAACTACTCAATGAGGCCACTACCAAAGCCCATGCACCTGATGGGAAAAATGTGAGGTAGCAAACCTCTGACTGAGTATAGTGGTGTGCTGAGGAGTGGTCTCTGACTGCTCCAGCAATCCTTGCTCCTCACAGAGGACCCAGATTATATGGAGGATCTATACCCACTCACACAAGCTATCACTCTCTCTCCATGTCCTCAATCACTGTCTCTCTAGCAATCCTTACAGGCCCTATCATACGTGTACCGTTGCCAACATATAGAACGCCAGCCACACAAATACACCAAACCCCACTCACTCACTCAGTGTCTGTCAATCAAAACCCTTTATAGGGGTACAGCACCTGGCATGCCAGGGCTCTGCATGTGGCACATGGTGGTGTGCACACCACTCTATTCATTATATCTAAGGGTGTTGTATGGAAAATTACCAAACTTAAGACCAGTATGATATCATTCATCCTACTTACAGTCTCACCTGTGAATGACCTTACTAATTTGAACTGTTCTGGTCCCATAGCCTAACATGAGCCAGCCATGGGCATCATAATTTGCTCTCAACACCAGTGGTGCACAATCTGTTGGCTCCATGAGCCAGATGAATTGTATAGGGTCACTCCATGGTCTGGATCCCATGAGTGGGATCAGTTCATGGGCTGGATCCAATATGGGGTCAGTGTGCCTGGCTGGTCTGTGATGTGACCCCATGTACCTACCCAGTCCTGGTTATGGATGCACTGTGACACTTCACATTGTTCCATTACAACCCACCAGATCTGGCCACCAGACAGCCCTACCTACCAGAGTAATTCAATACATGAGGCCATTTTATCCAGCCCACAGGGCTCCCCACATGTCCAGAAAATTGACAACAGGGGAAGTGGTGGCAGTGTTAATTGCCACAGCTCTTGGAAGCTATGGCAAATCATGCTGTCACTGTTTCTACCAGTGCTAAATTTCCAATCCATGGGAAGTCCCCCAGGCCAAATCACATGGTCTGAAGGCCAATGGTTGAGCAGTACTAAAACAAATAAATAGCTCTAACTTCCTACAGTTCAGAATAGGAATGTGGTAATCCAGATACAGTCTAATCTAATAATATTTGACCTATGAAATGTGCTTATGAATGTATTAAGAAAGATAATATTGATTTGTTTTGGACTATAATGTTATAGCCATTAAATTCTTAAATTAATGTAACAAAATGAATATACTTAAAATGAAGAATGCAGACATTTTGCTTTTAAAGACTGCAAAGATTGTTTCATTTCATGTATATTTTTATTTTATTTCTGAACAAGAACACCTTAATGTTTGTACTCCTACATCTGCATACTTGATTAATAATTTTATTTCTAAGAATTTTTCATTCTTCATAGGGGGACACAATTAAAAGCGGAAAATTAAATAGGAAATACCATGGAAAGGGAAACAAATCACAATCATTTCACTATGTTATGACTTGGCTGTGATTCTATGTTGTTCTTTTCCTGTCAGGAAGATTACTGCTGTTTCCCATTTTAAATATCTCCCAAAATAGAAAATTTCTTCAACCCAAGGAAACTTTTTCAGAGTAATCACTGAATATCCTCTGCTTGGTTTAGTACTAAGGCTCTCGGCTCTGTACATGTAAAGACATTCTGTTTCATATATTTAGGCCTTAATTTATACTCAGCTGAATTTGATGGAAAAAGTTCCATTGACCTCATAATAGCCAATGGGTAGGGATATCCAAAATCACACAGGAAGTGACCCCCACAGTGGCTCCTTTAATTTGTGTTCCTTCAACCACTTGTCTCCCCTGCCCCAGATTGGTGGAGGGTCCCTGCTAGCCAAGCTGCTTGCCACTGATTGCTGGGGAAGAGAAAACTGCAATTTTAAATATGCAGTAGTTTTTGCCTCCTCATTGCTGATTGGCAGAGGGTCCCCAGTCACCCCACCACCTGAAGCTAATTGGGAGGGAGGAAAAACCATGGCATATTTAAAACCATAGTTTTTGCCTCTCTGGTGATAAGTGGCTAATGGCCCAGGGTATGAGGTGGGCCATTAGCCAAAAATCAGGGGCAGGGAGACAAGTGGAAAAATGAAAAAAAAAATGAAGGAGTCACTGTGGGGGTTACTTCCTGTGCTATTTATGGAGATCCCTATCAATGGGTTTCGGATTAGAGATTTACAGAGCATACATAGTGTAATGTGTATCTGTATGTAAATCTAAACAGGTCACAAAAAACAAATGCATTTGAAGATAATACAGGTAGGTAGCTAAAAGTGCGGTGTCTCTGACTAATTACAAAATATATTTTTGTGCTTTTTGATATTGAGAAAATTTAGTTTTATATTTGTTAGAATGCTCCTAAAATAATCCAGATACAGTACATCTTATTTGTGGCTGTTATTATATTAGGTATATTTAGTAATATGCTTATGCTTAGTAATATTTAAGTATCATTTATGTCAAGAAAATTTCTGCTCTTACCAATTGATTTATTTACTATAGCGTTGTTGGCACCCTATTCCCCATGGGCTGAATCTGATCCATGAAGAAGTCTGATCTGGCCCACAGAAGTACAATATGGCACAGAGGATTGATGTCATGTAGACCCCCTCTACATGTTACAGGTATTGTACAATTCATTGGTTAATTATGCAGTTACCTGAAGAACAGCTACATGTACAAAGTAGCTATTACACAATATAAAGTTCCAACCAGAGTTAGACCTTGAAAGTGTGTATTACCTTTATAGCTGGTTGCTATTGAGCTTTAATTTGAATGTGTTGCAGTGTATCCTTCTGCAGCTGGGAGCCCTATCAGTGGAGAGGGCTCGCAACTGAAGAATTACACCATACCCAACATAAAACCCCTAAGCCCTAGGGATTGTAGCAGCCATAGGAGCATAAAATCATAGAAAATCAGGGTTGGAAGGGATCTCAGGAGGTCATCTAGTCCAACCACCTGCTCAAGGCAGGACCATTCCCGGCTAGATCATCCCAGCCAAGGTTTTGTCTATCCGGGTCTTAAAAACCTCCAACAATGGAAATCCCACCACCTCTCTGGGTAACCTGTTCCAGTGTTTTACTACCTTCCTAGTATGAAAATTATTTCTAATACTTAACCTAAACTTCCCTTGCTGCAGCTTGAAACTGTTGCTCCTTGTTCTGTCATCTGCAACCACTGAGAACACTCTATCTCCATCCCAATTTGAGCCCCACTTCAGGTAATCGAAGACTGCTATTAAATCACCTCTCAGTCTCTGTCAAAGCAGGATGTATCTTGAGGGATATGGTAGGAGTGTGGGGGCCCCAAGAGGCAGCCCCAGTGGCAGGCGAGAACCAGGTGAATGCCCAGCATGCATGTACCATGACTGAGTACATAGGGCCAGCATCAGCACCGACAGTGGAATCTTGGCCACAGCAGCAACCCCAATTCCTGAGCTTGTGCCAGGTGCAGATTGGCTGGTGCTCTGTAGATGACATCATAAGAGTGAGCCCCACATGTGGGTGATGAGGGATGGAGTCTGGATGCAGCAGAGTCCCAGCACGGGCAAAGTGAGAGACATGAAGGAGCTTCCAGCCTTTGAGCCTTTGACTCTGTAAGGAAGCTGGAGGACCTTACCCCAGAGAAGGCCCAGAAGATGTTGCTGCAGCAGGTGGAGCACTGAGCATCACAGTGTCCACTGAGGCTTTGAGATGACAAGAATTAATCCAGTGGAGTTTATACCACAGGGTTTACTTATGGGGATAATTTACCTTTTTTTGAGTTGAAATTTTCTTTTGAGCTCATGGCAGACTGGTTTGTCCAACCTGTCAGAGGCCCCAGAACAAACAGCATGGAATGGTGGCCATAATAGGAGCCCAGGACTCTTGCTTTATGTTTAAAGGGGACCCTATAGACTCTTGTTAATTCAGACTTCGCGTTGCACCAGAGTGGATGCTGACATAGGTGCTGATTAGGGATGCAAGGAGCATCCCTGCTTATTGACCAGAGGGATCACAGGGAAGTAGTGCAGCCTGGTGGTCTGGCTCAGCAGGGTTAGTTCATTGTTGGCTGAAATTGACTGCCCAGGGTATTGCCTTGGGTAGTCATACTGGCAACCCCTCCATGCACAGGATGAATAGTTGTGGACCCTAGTAAGACCTGGCTGGTGCATGGACAGGGTGCTAAGGGGAGGAGGATCCCAGAGGACCACCAACATGAACCACACCTAGGGGAAGATCTGAATGACCAAGGACCCTCCCTCTTTTTTATAAGATCAAGATCTGGCAGGAAAATAGGAGGGAATGCCCTGCAAGCTAGAATTGCCAAGGGCCAGACTGTCCATCCCCAAGAGTTGGCATTCAAGAGGTTGGGGCTTAGGATCTAGGTAACAGACCTCATTTGGGCCCCTCGACTCACAGTCTCCTCTTCTCTAGACTAAATAAATCCAGTTCCCTCAGTCTTTCCTTGTAAGTCATGTCCCCCTCACCATTTTTGTTGCCCTCTGCTGGACCCTCTCAAATTTGTCCACATTCTTTCTGTAGTGGGGAACCCAAAACTGAACACAGTACTCCAGATGTGGCCTCACCAGTGCTGACTAGAAGGGAATAATCACGTCCCTTGACCTGATGGAAACACTCCTAGTGATGCAGCCCAGTATGCTGTTAGCCTTTCTTTACAAGGGCACACTGTTGGCTCATATTCAGCTTATTGTCAACTGTAACCCCCACGTCCTTTTCTACAAAGCTGCTACCCAGCCAGTTAGCCCCAGCCTGTACTTAATCATGGGATGCTTCCATCCTAAGTGCAGGACTTTGCACTTGTCTTTCTTGAACCATGAACCCCATGGTCTGGGGTTTCCTGCCTCCTTGAACCCTAGGGATTGTGACAGCCATGATCTCCATGGTCAGGTGGTTTCACATACCCTTGAGCCATAGGGATTGCAACTGCTGCAATCCCTAGGGCTCTGAGTAGGGGAAGAGGGATACCCCCAGGGCTGGAGGATCACACTGATCCTCCATCCCCAGTGTTTTTCCACACCCCTGGGCATAGGGATTTACCTGTGGTTATCCTCTGGCCCTGGAAGTTTTCCACAACCCTGGGGTGGGAGGGGGAGATATCATTGCAGCATCAATCTTTCAACCCTGGAAGTTACTTGCACCTCAAGTGTGGGTAGATCACCTCAGTGGGATTCCTCCAGCCTCAGGAGTGTGTTGGTTCCCCCCTTGGCTGAGAGCCCATCAAATGGGGTGCAAGGGGAACCCAGATGTGGGAGCTTGCTTCTTGACAGTTCAAGAGGAGCCCAGGATCAGGCTCCCCCTGCACCAGCAAAAAGGCACGATGGGATCTAATGTGTGATCCCACAATTGTGCTTCCTGCCACAGACATGTGGCATGGCAGTAGGCATCACTGTGTGAAGCAGGCATTAAATTCCATTGTGTCTTTACTTGCACATGTAGAAGAGTCTGTAGAGGCACCACACCATCTCTCTGCTCTGCAGAGTTCCCTTTTGCTTCAGAACCTGTTGTTCCACAGCACTTGAGTTTACCCTTTGTGCAGAGGGGCTGGGAATCTAGAAATCTGCCACTCAGAGGGGAGAGGGGTAGAGATTTCTGGCCAAAAGTGAGAGCAGAGTCATAAATTCTGGCTTGCACCAGGGCACTATGTTAGGGCTGCTGACCCCTGTAGTAGAGATTAGAAATAATGAAGAACCCTATTATATGAATGGTGCACCTAATTTTTGATGGTGTAACTCAATGGATTTCAATAGTATTTAAACTAGCAGAGAATTTGACCCCTTGTTAGGCAACACACAAACATTTGACATACAATGAAGTAAAGTATGTATAAAATTAAGGTGTTTTAATTTCCTTGCAAACTGTAGGTTAATTCAAGGAACATTAGCCATGAGTTAGGATATCAGTTGTGATGCATAGGGGTTTCACATGCACCCCCTGACAGCAGCATTCCCTGCTTAGTGAAGGGGGGGGGGCAGGCAAGAGGACTGGTGCCCCCTTGACAGCGCTGGCTGGGGAATGGAGTCACCAGAAGAACCGATCCCTGAATCAGCATGATCAGCCATGGGGGGACTCCTCCCAGTCACTGACTGGCTGCTGGGGGGACAAGTGCCCCTGCCAGATGCAAGAGGCACTAGTCATCCATGTAGGACATTCTACTGACTACTCATATTTCTTGTTTTAAACCTGCAAATTAGCTATCTGGTGAATGCATTATTATTCACACCATAGTTTGGGAATGGTCAAATAAAATTAATATAAAGTTAATAATGATAATATGATCATATGTTTGTATTAACTTGTGGGTGGTTTTGTAATTCAATAATAACATTTTATTTATTTTGGGTGAGTGAGAGCAGTAATATCTCAAAGAGCTTAGAATGGCATAGCCTTGGAAAAGCCCTTTTTAATGGAAGTTAATCAGTGGTCAGTATAAAATGAAAATAATTAAAACTTGCCACAAGCCAGAGGTGATGAATTTTAAAATATTTTCATGCTGTAAGGCCCTAATATAGGAAGCAAAAAATATGTTCTTAACATTAAAGCTATAAGTAATCCTATTGACTTCAATTAGGCTAATTTCTTGCTTAAAATTAAGCATGTGCTGGCTTGTGGCTTTAAATATCATCTATTAAAATAAAATCTTACCCGTGGGAAATATTGCCTGTCATCTCTCTCATGTTTCATCTTAAAAATAACAATTTTTAATACCGAGGTCATCAATATTTTGCAGTGGTGGGATGGAATAGCCTAGCAAGTGTCCTGGGCACACCAGCACTAGAATGCAGCCACTGCTGATACTACTTTTCTCTCCTGCCCAACTGCAGCATGAAACAGGAAATTTTCCAGTCAGCCAACTGAAACACTTGTGTGGTGAAGTGCAGACAAAGCCTGCACCACAAATTGAGTCTGAAACCCCACCTCCATGGATGGATCCAATGGCTCTTCAGGCCAGGTACAGCCCATGGGCGATAGTTTTTTAATGTCTATTTTAATATCATCCTTTCCTGATTCTTCAGCTAGATATCTCATTTTATTAAAATTAGTAATGCCAAAAAAGACTACAGATCTTCCAATACTAAACTAAACAGGTACATTAATACCTACTCCTACCCATTGTTCCTATATGGTGAGCTTATTGATATTTTCCAATAGGTGGGGTTATTCTCACAGTTGAAGTACCAACACAGTGTGTGCACAGTAGGAAGAAAAGAATGGAAATAAGTTATGGAAACTTTATATACTGTATATAAAATACAAAATGAGGTTTTTCCCCTCCAATCAATTTAGAGAAAAAAGTCTCTTGTCTTTTAATTGCTTACAAGGAAACCTCATTAAATACATTGTATATCATTAAACTGCTGCCAAAAGCAGTATATTCTCAATAATGGAAACCAACTATGAAGTTGATTAAAAGCAGCTACCACTGAGCATGTCCATAAACCACATGGTCCATATGGGACAAGCATATTGATAGAGACCAACCACACAAATAGGTTAGTGCACCCTATCTGAAAAAGATATATGATAGTTTCCACTGCATACAGTATCCCTCTTTTTAAAGTCACGGTGAGCCACTATATTGAATATATTTTTACTTCCCATTCATTCCCACAGCAGAGCTAGACATTTCTTTCCCATTTCCAATAATGTCTGTTTCTTCACCAGACTTAAACCTTGAAATGAGCCCCCAAACACTTCACCCATAGTCCCTCTATTACTTTCTTCCTCAGCCTGATGCATATGATAAGTGTGGTCCCACCCTCCAGAAGGTGGAACTGGACCAGGTTGCGCTGCACCTTATTTGCTTATTACTTTTTAGAGGATCCCAGGACTCACGATAATAAACCTGATTCCAAACATGACTGTGTGTGTGTATGGGTGGGGCGGTGCTAATTAACACACAGATCATTTGGGGGAGGTATCTGGAGTACAGACACATACTGAGCAATATTAAGCTGTGGGGTCACTATGCCCTGAAATGCTTTTGACTTCTGGGGCCCAGCCCAATAAACTATATGGTAAACCATGAGCATTTTGGCTTTAAACTAATATCATGTATACTTTTACTATATATAAGAAGGTGCAAATATGCTGCATAAAAGCATATTTATGTAGTAATATGCCTCCCACCTTCTCAGCCCAGTATTCTAGGGCAGGTTTATGAAACTCACCTTGTACCTCAGGCTGGACTCAGAACAGGCTGCTGAATTTTCCTCACCCTGGATCTGGGGCATAGAGTGGTGGCTGCAGTGGGGATGGTGGCAGAAGTGGTGGCAGGACCAATGGAGTCAATGGGTACAATGGAGGCTGTAGTTGAGATGGTGGTGGAGAAAGTGGCCAGATTGGGAGGGATGATGATGGCTGCAGTGGGACCAGCAACAAAGTGAAGGTAGGTCTGGTTGCCACAAGGCAAGCAAGGGCTGTATCACCACTTCCTGCCACCAGTGGCCCTGTCTACCAGAGACCAGAGGCCCAGATCATGTGATATGCCATGTCCCCCACCTACTTCTGGTAGCCCACCGGTAGCCTTAAGTGGTTCTATGGGCCCAGTAACCCGTAGGTGCTGTTTTACACTTCTGGTTTAGTGGTTAAGGCACTTGTCCAAGGAACAAGAGACTCAGGTTAGAGTCCCTCAACCAGAGGGTGTTTGAGTCTCTAGTACATGGGTGGACAACTATTTCGGGCAGAGGGCCACTTACTGAGTTTTGTCAAGCCATCGAGGGCCACATGACAGGTAGCCAGGGGCAGATCAATATTAATTTTCTAAATTTTTAGGGGTCCTGCAAGCCAGATAAACTGGCCTGGTGGGCCGCATCTGGCCTGTGGGCTGCATTTTGCCCACCCCTGCTCTAGTACCTTCTTTGTGGTAAAGTACTCAATCCATCATACCACAGGCCCATAGACTTTGCCCAGAATGTTCTTTACACTTTCTTTTGAAGCTTGCCCACTCTGCAGCTAAGACAGTGAGATATGTTCTCTAGGAGGAAGAGAACAACCTAATGTGTGTGTGTGTGTGTGTGTGTGTGTGTGTGTGTGTGTGTGTGTGTGTGTGTGTGTGTGTGTGTGTGTGTGTGTGTGTGTGTGAGAGAGAAGGAAAGGGCCCTGGCTTCCAATGGGGTCATAATTTTTCTCATGCTCTTTATCCAATGTAAATATATGGTTCAGTGGACCAGCCCCAAGAAAAGGGTTGAAGAATACTCTGGGCAAAGCCTAGCCAATAACCCAGTGGTTAAGGCACTTTCCTGAAAGGGAAGAGTTGCATGTTCAACCCCATCTGGATGAAAGGGGTCTACTACCTGATCTTCCCACCCCCTGTGCAAACATACCAAGCACTCCTAGTGTGTGTGCTGGGTGATTCCATTTTAGTTCTCAAACTCTGTATAAGTACCCAAAAATGCACACATTATAGTTCTGCATATGTAATTTAGGTAAAATAGGATTGAAAAAGATATTTATCTTTCTGTACTTCAGTTTTTTATTAGTAAAAAGAAAAATATTACTGGCCTATTTGTGAGGAAGGAGTAATAAAGTCATTATCATAAATCTCTCCATCGCATTATAATGGTGGTGGCAACTGTCAATACTCCTGGATCATGGTATATACATGAGATCCACCCAGACCTTCAATGCACATGCCTGGGCAGGAATTTTTGGAGGAGTGGAGGCTACCCAGACCTTCCATCCTCCCTTTAGGCTATTAAGACAGAATCCAAAGACCAGACTGTGTCCAGATTTTTCGTGCCTCCATGGCTGTAGTTGTATAAGTGTCGGGAAATACAAACCCAGGTCTCTCAAGTGTGGTAGACAAGGATTCTACCACTGAACCACCGGGGACTCCTCATTATAATGAAAACTCTAAAAAACAAACAAACAAAAAACCCTTTATATGCATAAGAAAAAAATATTGACTAATCTTGATCAATAATAGGAAAAAATTAGGGGAGGAAATATCTGGATTCTTGTGGAACTTTGGGGTATAACAATAATTTGGCAACTAATTAATAAAATTTTAATGCAAAAATGGATCCTCAAATTGAATTCTATAGCCAAGTCTGCCATTTTATCAGTTATGCTAAATTTAATTAAACAGCATTATCATGCAGAAGTTTGTCAGAATTTAGTCTCCAGATCAGCCATTACTGCAGGAGAGAAGCTTTCATTACATGGAACACCAAACACTACAAAATGAGATGACATATTTTTATGAATAATATAAAACGATCAAACAAAACAATGCACCTCTTATTGTACAAAGAAGGAATCAGCACAGAACAGCCAGCATTCATGTTATTTATACTGTCCTTGTGAGGAAACCTGAATTAGTTAATATGGGCTTTATTCTCCCAGCTTCATGCTGGTTAACATTATTAACATTGTGTTAACTAATAACTAACATTATTAACTATGTGTTATACTATACATAACTTATATAATGGTAGCTTCACTTTGATTAGCTTCACTTCTGCATCTTACTTGTTTTACGGGCACTGCTTTTCATAGATTAATCTTCCATTGCCTTCATAGTCATTAGGACTTATGATAAATAATAGCATTTCCTTCCGTTAGTTTCCCTGGCATTATTGTGGCTACTGCTTGTGATTGTACTTGTACTTCTTTAAAATATCCTAAATTCTCCATAATTTGTATTTGTGGCTTCTTTCTTCATACCAGTCATATGATTTATTTCACTAGCATTACTTATACCTTAATTTTTTGATTGGCTTATATCAAGCTGTACTCAGGCTTTTGGCCTATCTAATTAGGCTCAGCTTACTTTCAATACAAGTCTTCATGCCTGTTTGTTACTGCTGCATAACTTAAGCCACATTCTTTAGAATTTTCTGAAATTCTACATAGACATTATATTCTCAGCAGTTATAGAGATCATAACATACTGGCTCAGGAAAAATACAATGAAAGATAATATTAGTGTCTTTTATCTAGTACTCCCGGTATTCCTTCAAGGAGCTCTGTGGAAAAGACATTTTGGAAGCAGAGAAAGAAAGACCCAGTCCCACTGAATAACCATGCTGTTCAATTAGCTTCTAAGAGAGCCATAATGGTTGTTACTTTCCCCACAAATAAATTTGTAACTTGTGTCACAAATGTGCTCCATAAAGATGTCCATATATATGTAAATTGTGGCCAGATTCTATTGCACCTATTAGGTATCTAGTTGCTACAAATTGCACTACTTATTTCAGTGCACAGGTTCACTTGCACAGCTAGGAATTCAAGTATTTAGTTCTTAGTGACATCTACTGATATAGAGATTATATTTATCTTATTAAGTGCTTAGGGGCATTTATACACATACGTTTTTTTCCAGTGATGCGCCAGAGATCTGCCGCTTTGGAGCAGACTTGATTAATCGAGTCTGCTCTGCATGTGAGCTAAGGCAAACTTCATTGTGCAGCGTGCAGTTGTATAAGCAGCAAAATACACATCAGCATGCAGAAAATAGTGGTGGTGCACTTTTGAACTAAAGCACCTCCGAGGTGTTTTATTTCAAAAGCGCGCCACTGCCATTTTCTCAGTGCTGACGCACATTTTGTCACTGATACAACTGCATGTGTTTCAGTGTCGGGTGATTTTCAAAGTGTCTGGTGCTACCACACATACATGTATAAAAATGCCCTCTGTGCCTAAGACCCATATGTTTTTCTGCCTTTGTACATACACAGTTTTTAGGTGCCTGTAGGTATGTCTACACAAGACGCTTACTGTGCAGGAAGTCCCGCTCATGTATAGACAGTAACGCCTTATTGCACATTATTTTAATATACAGTAAGGAGTTACTGTCTATACATGAGCAGGACTTCCTGCACGTTAAATTAGTCTACAGGTACTACAAAATGGTGCATTAGACTAGTCTACTGTTCAGTAATGGCTGCATATGTATAGATTGTGATGCATTAGATTAATCTAAAGTGCAGTAAAACATCTTGTGTAGACACACCCACTGACATTTGAAACTATATGAACCTGGATAAGGGATTGAGATGTACAGATGAGTAGGAAGCCTTGTACCTTAGAGATGGTGTGCAGAAAATATCTGCAGGATTTAGTTACAGCCTTGAGACCGGTCCAAGTCAAAAGTGGCATGTAGATTGTAGGTCTGAATGACAGGCATGTTAGTGATGTTTTCTACATCAAGGAAGAAAGGAGATAACTAGAATTAAGAACTTGCTTTTAACCATGTTGAGTTTGAATTCATGGCTCTGAATAAGAAATTTTATTGCAACTGCTATATGTTCACAAATCATTTCAGTTTGTTGGGGAAAATTGTCTTTTTTTTTTCTTTGTATAACTCTGCTTTCTGTTGAATCTCATGTTTGCATTATCTATAATCTCCTCAATGTTCTGCTCAACTAGAGTATGTTTCAGAAAGCTTTCAGTGTTTTTGGTTTCTGTACAAACATTTCACATAGTATTAAGAAATTCCTATTTATGTAACAAACATAGATGAAGCACTGGATGGAAGACTGCACATACACTTTTATGGGGAAGGACACATTGTATTTTGCAGTATTTATCTACTCTATTAGGGATCTTACTTTTCATCTTTGGATCATTTTTACATGTTCATGGATAAATCAAATGTAGAATACAAATACAATCTTTTCCTGGATGTCTTGTGTCAAGTTCAGCACAAACCCAGCAATTAGCTTGTAAATCCTCACTACTTATCTCTATATAGTGTTTTATAATTTGCTTCATAATGTTCCATTCCCTGTGTTTGATTAAGAAATCATCTTAACTGGCAGCATTTTCCAAGTGCCATCTAAAATAGCTACAGGATAAGTTTACTTGAGGCTAGAAAGTAAGTTCATTCTGACTGCAAACCACATGCTTGGAGAAGTCTAGACTTCATTGGCACTGATGCCAGCTGAGAAAAGTAGGTTTCAGAGTTACTGGATTTAATTATCTTAAGAAATTTACTCAGCTAAAAATGTGCTTCTAGTACTGGAGATCACATACCTGTTTGGAGGGAAATAAAGGAATAGATCAGAAATCCTTTACCAGCAGGATTACAAAATCATATTCTATTTTGTACATTATAAAATATTACTTGAAGAAATTGATTTCTGTATATTTTTATTCTAAACATATCAGTGGCTACTAAAATATATTTCTAAAAAAGTATAAATAATTGTATCTACACGCTCTTTTACTACACTAATGATTTTATTGTTTGTGCTGTGGCAATCTCCAGGGTTTACTCATTTATCAATTATATTTTCATTGTACCATAGGTTTGTTGAATAGAATTGAAAATGGGAGAAAGAAATAGAACAGACTGGAAAACAACACTCCTAGAGAAACTGATAATAGCAGTCCGCTGCAGTGTCTATGGACAAGAGGGAATGTCAAAGGAAGGGACATTTAAAGGCACAAGCTAGATAGGAAATATAGATTAGTCAAGATCAAGCTATTTCCCT
>NW_005842003.1:2514802-2521788 GCF_000455745.1 Alligator sinensis
AGCAAAGACAGTGTTTTGAATCAGGGCTGTGGGAAAAGAAAATGGATCTACCCAATCATACCAAGGTTTCTGGGGGAACAGATAAAAGATTGGTTTAATTGATATTAGGAACAACTTCCTAATTGTTAAGGTTCTGAAACACCAGATAAGACTGCCAAGTTCACATATCTGTGATCTGATATTGCAGTTAACAGTTTAAGATTTGTGTGGACATTAATAATATCTGACATGTTTTTAGATGTATTAATTTCCTTACTCACTTACTGTATTACATATACTTTTAACAAAAAAAATCTGATATTGGTAACATGAAGTCCTCTGTGGCAGAATAAACACACTAATAACCAAATGTATGATGTGAGGGAGAGGTCAACCTTAGGCAAAATAATATCACTAGAAACCATTTTGAAGAAATATATACAGGATTCACAAAATGCAGGCTGAAAAAGAATTAAAAATGAATAATTAATGACAAAAATCAGATATCAAATGAATATATACCAGGTTGGGATCTGCTATTTTTCATAGAATCATTGAAATGAAGGGCCAAAATCTCAGCTGATATAAATTGATTCAACCCCATTGTTATCATCCATGCAGTTACGCTGAATTACATTACCTGAGTTCTAGATCACGTCTTGGATGAAAAAGTAAAAGTGTCTTGAAGAAAAAGAGAGAAATGCAATGAAGAAAGAAAAAGTTCAGTGCGGTCCATTTATCTTTGCTGTTCTTAGAAAATAGTCTTGACACTGGAAGTAAAAAATTGAAATAGAGAAAAACAACAAAGTGAGATGATTCAATTCATATCATACTCAACACTTCCTTCCCTATATGTTCTACATTAATATGGAATAGTTTTGTTCTTTTTCTGTTGCCAATTTTAATGTTTTGACCTGGAGAAAAGATATACAGTTCTGGATCACTATCAACTCTGATTAAACTGATAAATTTGCTAAAGTCTTTAGAGTATTTTGTCTTAATAGAACTACATCTATATATAATTGTCAAAATCTTCTGAAAAGTATATCAGAAGGAATGAATCAGATAAGGGTTTTGACAGATGAGCGAATGAAACCACTCAAAGGGCGTTTTAAGCACTCCAAAAGGTGAGTAACCAATGTAAACAATTAAGTACTTCAGAAAGGGATGCTCCACCTCAAAAGATGATCCTGGAAAAAGCAGAAACAACTTTTAAGCATCTTATGTTACTTTTGTAACCTTCAGTAGAACTTATCCCATGGTGCTTATCTGCTCACTCTCTTACTACACTAAGTATTTCAATACTCCATTCTCTTTCTAGATTCAGATCTACCAGGACCCAGACCTAGAGCTACTCTTAACAGCACCTTGGATTATCCCCACCCTGCCATTTGCAAACCCCACTGTACTGATCACCATGTTCCATACATGCAGGCATACAATAAATGCGAAGAACTAACAACAATGACACATTGGTATGGAGCAGTAGGCAATCTCTCTAGACCTTGGATCTCTTCCTAATTCCCTTAACTGAGAGACCATCTCCTAATTCCCAATTTCTGTAAGCAAGGGAATGTCTTTAATTTATAACTTCTGTCACTATACCCACCACCATCCCAGGGTTACTACCAGTGATAAAAACAAACTCCTACTCAGAGGCATATATTTCCTCCGTCAGGTGTGTATCCCCAACCAAAGTTATTCTCTCAGTTTTCCAAAACTCTCACATCAGAACTGAGAGTAGGGCACCAGCCAGGAGACAGGCACAATCTGAATCCCACCTCAGACTTGCCTGTCCATGCACATGCCATCCCCTACTTCTCTGTTCTTATCTCCACTCTGGGTTAAATTATAGGGCCCCAAGTTTAATGGAGGAGTCAGGAATTTGGGGCCTGAAGGAGGGCTCCTCCACCTTCACAGAATATGGAGCAGTTTTCATCCTGTTAGTGGACAATGACCTGGGATTCAGACATTTTAATCCATCAAGTTATTATGGAGACATGTTCCTATAATATTCCAGGCCAGGAGACCCCTTCTACTGCATCCTCAAATACCTGTTTAGTGGACCTTATATGTGACAGAGTACTATCTAATTATTTATCATTCATTCCCCTCCCCAACCCTCAGCTGGAGGTGACAAAGCACTCCCAGATCTTCCCAAGTCTGCTTCATAAAGCAGTTTCTTGCTGTTTACTGTTTCAAAAATTTTTAAATATATATTTTGATGCACAAAGCAATCACAGAGAGTCTGTTTACATGAGACACATTACTGTGCATTGGACCAATCTAATGCACAGTAAAGTGTCATTGTCTACATGTCTGTAGCACTTACTGTGTATTAAATTAGTTTAATGCACCATTTGCTAGTACTAACACATACAGGCACTAGATAAATGGTGCATTAACTAATGCACAGTAGCGCAAGTGCAGACTCTGACATTGGGCATAAAATGTGCCTCATCAGCCACACCAGCAGGGGGCCAGTCTCCTGTTTGGGGCAGAGCCACATGGCTGACAGCTTATCCAGCCACACGGCAATGGCAGCTCTTCAGCTGCTGGACACTGGCTTCTGGACCCCTGGCCTGACTCCTGGTGCCTGTGCCAGCTGCTCCCTGCCCCTGGGCATTATGCCCCACCAGTGTAGGCATGTGCCAGATGCAGAAGCCCTAGGGACCCTGGCTCTGCCCCACAGGACTTGTGCCAGCAGCTGCCTGGCTCATGGGCTGTCTGCCCCAGTGCTGCTGGCACATGCTAGGCCCTGCTGCCTTGTGGACCTTGGCTTTGCCCCCCCAGGGCTCCACATAAGCAGAGCCTGCTTTCTAGCCACCGTGCCCTACCCCTATGGGCATGTGCCAGGTGACACCCGCAACCCTAGCCCTGGCCTCACTCCCCTGGCAGCAGCTGCCATGACAGCCTCCCTGACACTAGAGACAAAAGTGGCCCAAAGTGGACAGAGCAGGAGACCATAACTTCCTCATGATGTGGGGCTCTACAGATGTTCAGCAGCAGTTTGGCTGGGTCACCAGGACAAATGCACACATCTGCATGGCTAGGCCACAGTGCTAGGTTCCCCACTTCCCTTTGGGCATGCCCCCTCCCTGAGTTTCCTGCCACACCTTGTTCTTAATTAATTATGATGTTAATTAAGGTGGGAGGCTACCCATTCTTGCCCCAATGCCAGGGGGCGCTATCTGTCACTCTGTACCTCCCCTACACTACAGCCCATGCCTCACAGATGGCATCCAGGTGACAATATGCTCCCAGCCTACAGCCAGAACAACCTTAGGCCTCATTGTCAGGCCTCAGACATACAACTCATACTGCCCTCCTCTCACTAGGGCCTTACACACTCCACCCTCTCTCACAGAGTCTTTTTCTCACGTCAACAACTTATACTACCTTGCTGCCTCTTGGAGCGGGCCCCTTAGGCCATAGGCTTTGCCTAGTTCATACCTTGGGCGGCAGACATGCCGACTTTTGGGCTTCTCCTGCAACCCTCACCGGTGTAGTGGCCAGTCAATTGCCCAACTGGGTCTAAGCTTGCTCTAGCCCCTTCCAGGGGCAGCTCTATACATATAAACATACTGGGCTCTCATCCCTTTGAGTTTTTCTTCCCCCCCACTGGGGCTCTTTATCTTTATCTCTACCCTGGTGAGGGTGGCCCCAGAAACTATGTATTCCAGTACAGGCAGTCTGCTGAAGCCTGCTTCATGGCCCAAGAAAAAGGAGGACTCAGTGGGGGTCTATGATGTTAAATCCACTGTCCTTAAAGTGGCCCCAGAAAGGGTGTTCTCATCCCTTCACTCAGGGCTCCACACCACCCCCTTCACTTGGGGCTACCCCCTCACTGGGGTCCTTATTTCTCACCCCCCACTCGGACTCCACACCACCCCCTCACTTTTCTAGATATTACTTTTTGGCTGCAATTGTCCAATAGACTGTTTCCTTACACTTTAATGTCACAATCATATCAGTGAAAATGATATAGTAAAATGGATGCCAAGCTAATGGAGGCCATGTTGAACTTTATAGAAAATAAGCCAGTCTAAATTAGTTTGACTGTGTATAACTTCTAAACTGTAACTCATTTTATTAGCAGAAAGTGGCCAGTGATTCCAGTCCTCCTCCTCATATTTTATAAGAATAATTGTTTACTAATCATACTGTAGATAATATTAAATTCAGAAAAACTATTTAGTAACTATTTTCAGATTTAAATAAACCATGTGCTGGGTAAATCAGAAACAGGAAGCATTTTAAAGTTATAAATCCAGCCATAGCCTTCTGAGACTAGGTGTTGATATATTAGTATATGCAGGCCACTGATACCAGAGGCACGTAACTCTTTGGGTGTAAAACTGCAATACAGCCAATTTTATTTTATTGGATATGCAATCGCTGTCATATCAAAAACAGAAAACTGAAACAATTAAAAGCCTATGTAGTCTCTTCATGTAGAAATGCTGGATATTCTGTTCTGTCCTGTTTCTCTAAGTGATTATTTTTGGTTGTATACATGCCCCAAAGAATTCTGTTCCTGTGCATGTGGTTGATTATGGGGAAATAGCATGAGAATGTGAATTCCATATTCCCCTCCACACACCCCCACCAAATAGGGCACTCAGAGAAGGTCCTGGTAACAGTGAGTTTCATCCCTGTTATTGGGAAGAGACTGCAGGACAGAACTAAAGGACTAGACTCTAATACTAGGAACTTCTGAGACAGAAGGAAGGATAAATCAGCTAAGGAGGATGAAGAGATGCATCTGCTGTCAAGGTGTGGACTCACCCCTACTAGAGAATGCAAGCCTTTAATAAGGACCTCCTGTGCTAACCTGACTGGGAAGGGTTAGGTGACCAAAAATGGGGAAGGGTCAGGAAACAAAAGCTGTTCTCGGCAGTAAGTAGGAGGAACAGAGAAGCTTAGTTAGAAAAATTGGGGGACTTTCCTTGTGAGAAATAGAGGTGACATCCCAGCAGCAAGAAAGCAGGGTCTCTGGACAGCTGGGGAGTTGACATGAGGGTGCTAGGATCTCCACTTCAGTAAGCTGTAAGGGGTGGTTTTTTTGTTACCTTTTGAGCCCAGGGGGTGAAATTTTGTGTTCTGGACTTTGTTCATGACCCAGAGTGAAAAGACAACTTGATTAACCTTCTGTTGATAACAAGAAAGTCATATAACAACAAATTGTGGCACGTGAGTGAAAGAGGGGGAGTGCAAGGTCACTGGTAACTTGAACTCAGGAATCTGCTACCAGTTGTGCCCCATAACAAGATACAAGACCTGAGTCCTAGGATCCCTCTCACTCATGGTTTGGACAGTGGGTCTCTTTCTATCATAGCACTCTTAACCATCATAGAAAATTAGACTTCAAAGAGACCTCAGGAGGTCATTTTCTCCAACTCCTGCTCAAAGCAGGACCATCCCCAACTAGATCATCCTAGCCAAGGCTTTGAAAATCTGGGTCTTAAAAACCTCCCAGGATGGAGACTCCACAACCTACCCCTACACTGAAGCACCCTTGTGCCCCAGCCACCCCCTTCACAGCACAATGAGCTAGAGGGAGCAGCCCAGGGCTGGCAGGCTGATCCCCAGGACCCCCTACCAGCCTGGGCTGCTCTGACTTGGCTTAATGTGCTGTGGTACTGGGCACATGTGCAAAGTATGCACCCAAATATGCTTTGTATTAATTTCACATGTAGATGTACCCCCTGTCTATTTATTTAGCTAGCTGCTATAGTGAAAAAAGAAATAGGATACATTTACTGATAGGTAGGATTATATTATAAAGAGTCCTAAAATCAAATATTAAATATACTTTCATGAACTAAATTTGAGTGACTCTTAATTTACACAAATGGGATAAGAATTTGAGAAAAGTTATTATTTACCTTATTTACATAAATCTAACATTACTCCCCTCCCCACCAATAATTAGATTCAATATATATAAAATTTACAAATTGTTACAATTCTCCAGGTATAGAATCTAATTATGGTAGTTTTTCCTTCAATTTGTGTCTTTCCCACTAGTACAGCTGGAAAATAAATCTGGGGAGTAAGGTAGTCCCCTTTCCCTCCCTGCAGTCCTTTTTCCCACTCCTTTCTAAGCACGTATGGGCAGGAAGGTCATCTGGCCACATCCTGCTAGTACACAATATGCTACAGATGTTAAGGGAAAGGGCACAGAGGGTAGAATGCCAAGACATACTGAAATATGTTATTTGTGGAAAAGAGGGACACTTACAGTGGTGATGTCCATGGTCCTTCTCAAATAAAGCTATAGATACAGAGAAGCAGCAGAGAAAGGTAAAGGAAAATAGAGAAGAGATTGAGTCAGAACGTATGACAGTGGAAGAGATTTCACAAGAAGAAAGACCTGGGGATAAAGAGAGTGAAATTTCAATAGTCAAAGTAGCAAAAATGATGACAGAGGAGGGAAAAGATAAGTGGAACAAGCGACTTTGAGACAGGAAGGACTTGGACGAGGGAGTGGGGTGTACTCTGTCCAAGTTTGTGGATGACACAAAACTGTGGGGAGAAGTGGACATGCCGGAGGGCAGGGAACAACTACAAGCAGACCTGGATAGGTTGGACATATGGGCAGAAAACAACAGAATGCAATTCAACAAGGAGAAATGCAAAGTGCTGCACCCAGGGAGGAAAAATGTCCAGCATACCTACTGCCTAGGAAATGACCTGATTGGTGGCACGGAAGCAGAAAGGGATCTTGGAGTCCTAGTGGACTCCAAGATGAACATGAGTTGGCAGTGTGACAAAGTCATCAGAAAACCTAATGGCACTTTATCGTGCATCAGGAGATGCATGACGAACAGAACCAAGAAGGTGATAATTCCCCTCTATCGGGCACTGGTCAGACCACAGTTGGAATACTGCGTGCAATTTTGGGCGCCGCACTTCAAGAGGGAGGTGGATAACCTGGAGAGGGTCCAGAGAAGGGCCACTTGTACGGTTAAGGGCTTGCAGGCCAAGCCCTATGCGGAGAGACT
>NW_005842003.1:2522068-2531854 GCF_000455745.1 Alligator sinensis
GAAAGAGAGACTGTTATAGGAAAGAGGAGGAGTGAGGACAGATCAGGAGAAAGATGAAAAGAGCCAAGTTGGGAAAAGAAAACCATGTTCTATGAAGCTTAGAAACACAAAAGTGGACAGAGAAAGCAGGAGGGAGATGGGCTGGTGAAAAACTTATTGGAACTAATGTGGTCTAGGACTAATGGAGAGGGAAAAGGGGAGAAGGGGAAGCAGAAAGGTGGAGGAAAGGGGGAAGGAGAACTTTCCTTGAGAAGAGGGGGAGCATTAGTCAACTGTATCAAGCAGCAACATAGAAGATTTGTAAAAGTGGTGGCGATGTGTAATTTAAATGAACAAGAATGCCTTTGTATGTTGCTTCTATAGATGTCAAAAGTGTGTTATCAAGGAAAAGGTGGGATAAAATCAGGTCAATATTGAGTGGCATCAATGTGGACATTTTTTTACAGGAGTGTAGAATCCCTTGTAAGAGGGATTACAGGCATTTTGTAAAGAGATAGGGATGGGGCCATGATAGGTGGGGTTGGATGTAAACAATGTGGCTGGAGTTGCCATTTCGCTCAGGAATGAGGAAACAGTAGTGCAGCAAGTGCAATTGATTGTGGACGGAAGACTGCAATGGAGGCTGGTAGAGTTTGAAAAGAAAGTGTTAGAGATTTTTATTATATACGTACTGGTTGAAAAACAAGGAAGGATTCACCTGCTAAGAATAGAGGTGGAGGTAGGCAGCAAAATCTGGTGGGAAATTTCAGTTGCATTACCCAGTAGGGGGACAGAAGAGGAGTTGAGGGGATAGGGAGCTGGACAGCTCAAAAATACTGATTAATATAATAATAGAAGGAGTCTTAAAAGATTTATGGGCCAGTGAGAAGGTGATTTCAAGTATGGAACTGAGTGGGAAACACGTGTCAAAGACTGATTTTTGTATTAACGTCAAATGGTCTAGGGATTGGAAAGAAGCAGATCTTAGATGTGACCTTCAGCGACCACTGGATGCTGAGAATAGAAGTAAGCTTAGATACAAGCAAAGGTAAGGGGAAATTAATGTGGAAGTTAAATGTTCAATTATTATAAGATGAGAAAACCCGTCAAGAATATGTGGAACTGTACAAAAGATGAGGGAAGATGAAGAGATCCTTCAAAGATGTTTGGGAGTGGTGGACAATGATCACAAGAAGAACAAGACAATTTTTCTTTTGCTTGAAGAGGGTGAAAGAGCTTGGAGAACTTCAGGTAAAGAAGCAGGAATTATTAAAGGAGGTTGTAAGAGATCTATGAGTGAAAAAAAGAACAGGAAGACATAAAGTGGTGGACAGGAGAATGGTTCAAAAGGAAAATGGACGAGAAAATCTTTTTGACTAAAGTACCTTGTGTGGAGAAAGGGGAAGGATGGCATAAGTATTTTTCAGTGAAATAGAAGAAAAGGAGGAAGGAACTGAAGGCTGTGAGAACTGAAAAAGGAATCTTAGTAGACGCGAGGGTGAAGGTGCTGGATGTGGTGGTGGAATTTTATAAAGAGCTGTACAGAAGAAGAGCTGTGGATGGAAGAAAAGTGAAGGTGTTCCTTGAGGGGTAAAGGAAGGAATAGAGGATGGAAAGAAACAAAAATTGGAGAAGTTGAGTATGAGAGAGGTGGAGTGTTAACCCTTCAATATGTCAACTAGAGTCCACAGTTGAACTTAAATTGGGGTGGTCAGGAAACTAATTAAAATACCGAGGCAAAAGGAGTGGTCAAAAGCCATAAGGTAACCTAAGAGTTAAAGTTTAGGCTGGATATCTGCCAGGCTTTATGTATGAGTTTACACAAAAAAACACATACCAAGGAAATATTAAACCAAATGTAAGTATATTGTTAGATAGAATATAAGTTATAACACAGTATAGAACAGTAAAAGGAAAAGTTATATTAACATATACTGGAGTCACACAGCAACCTTTAATCTAGGAACACAGAAATAACAATTTGGCATTGCTTCACAGCCCTGGCCACTGTCCCACAGATTCACAAATTCATGTACTCTCTCTCTCACACACAAAACAGTCTCTTCTTGTTCAAATGGTCAGCTATTACAGAGCTTACATACACTGAACCTTTTATAGTGAGACATCAAAACCACACAGGTAAATGTTTCACTCAGACTATCAGGCAAATACACGCTACCCCTTCATTTTCTCTGGGCTCCCCAACAGAAAGCAGAGACTAAGTCCTCCATCCCAGTATCAGGGTGATACTTTTCCACAAGCCATGATCTCTGCAGCTTTAGGAACACTATGCAAAGAAATTACCAAGGGCTTGATTAGAGAAGAACTGTGTCATCCTGTCCAACCAAATGCCTGTGCACGTGCTACCACACTATTCCACACAGCACCATACCTTGCACTCAGCACACAACAGGTGGACACAAGCCACTATGTATGCTCCACAGCAAACCAAATTCACTTATGTCAGTGAAGGGCAAGAGTTAACTTTTGCTAGAATAATGTTAACCAAACTGGCTGCTACACACGGGCACAGTAAAAAATCTTATGCACTCAAACAGCAACTGTAACAACTTAGGCAGGGGAGTTGCTCAGTGAACTAAAAATTCCTCTCATCAGGAGGGCTACTTAAAAGGTTGTAAGAGAAGTAAGGCACCAGGAAGAGATGGACTACTGGTGGAATTCTATGAAAAAAGTAGGCAAAGGCTGAAGACAGATATAATGGAGACATAAAGGGAAATTATATATGAGGGAGGGAGATAGGGAAGATTTTGCAGATGGTGTGATAATGTTGATATTTAAGAAGGGAAAAGAAGATGTGTTGAGCAACTGGAAGCCAATAACCCTTTTAAGCCTAGACTACAAATTGATGACAAAAGTACTGACCAAAAAATGCATAACTGTTTAACAGATGTGATACAAGAAGAACAAACTTATTCCATTCCTGAAAAGAGGATATCCCAGACCCTATGCTTAATAAGAGAGGAAAAAAGATGGTAATAATGAATTTAGAACTGGAAAAAGCTCACGATAAAGCTGAACATGACATATCTATGGTGTTTTTTTTTTCCTTTAAAAAACAAACAACTTTAATGTAAGATGCAGGCCATGGGTTGTCCCCCCCCGCCCCCTCCCAAAATCCCGAAAACACATGATCTGCATCGTACAATAGATTTTATTTCAAGGAATACAGTAGAGAGAGGACTTTTCTGACGTTTATGGACAGCTCTTTCAGACCATAAGGAATGGTATGAGCGAGAGCACAAGGGGGAGGAGGAGGTTGTTTGAAACTTTGATAACTGGGCAACTTAATATGACCTCATGGGCTTATTGGAGGAATCAACTTTTTGATTAATTAAAAATTTGGAGAGAAAATGTGAACTGTGAAGAATCTCTAATATAAAACCAAGCATCTCATGTTTTTTTGCAATGGATATAGAAAAGACAGTGAAGGGATGCAAATAGAGATGTAACATGGTCAAATTGAAAGGATAGAATGATCTTTGCTGCATTCTGGCTGGATAGCAGTGGGGCAAGGTTTATTTATCAAGGGTGGAGGAAAGGATGCTGCAGTAGCTAAGATGTGAGTTGATAAGAGCTTGGATAAGAATTTACCTATATAGATGTCTTGGAAAGGCCATGTCTTTCAAATATTATGCAGAAATAGTTGTCTAGAGTGGTGAAGAAGTGAAAAAATGGGGAATACCTGAGCATAGGACAAATAACTTTATTTTGGCGTGGCTATAGCTGTTTCTCAAAAGAAATACCTTGCTTAAAGTAAGAACTTGATACAGGTACCCCCCCCCCCCACTTCAAAAGAAGAAAAACTACAGGAGGTAGACTGTGGTATTACAAGTCAAGACTGTGGTGTCTGCTTTTCCATCTGCTATGGAAGGAACATGACAATATGTTCTCCGTTGCCTGGTGATCACACATCAGCCCCATATCTTCACCCTTTTTTTTATTTTTTAAAGCCATGGACTTTTCTGGGTTTTTTTGGGGGGGGGGGGGGCGTTGTTTTTTGTTTTTTGTTTGCTTTGTTTTGTTTTTTTTAATGGAAACTCTACTTGCTTCCATTCCCATGCTCACACCTTGTACTTACATTTCCTAAACAGTAACATCTGTGCACAGGCATTAAAAACTATCACACACATGCACTGGAATATTTACCATTAAAATATATGTGCAGCTATCTTTCCATGTATGCGTGAAGCCAGGATCATAAACCGCAACTTCCTCAGCCTGGGCTTTCTTCACTAAGAAGTGTTGAACTGGTCTTTAATAAAATTCCTTTGAGGGTTCAAAGCTGCATGTAAGATACACTTGAGTACACGTGGGCTTCTATACAGTTTTTAAAAAAAGCTGTTTAACTACTACTAGTATAGGAATTTAGTAACACCAGCAACTATGCACAGAAAAAAAAAGCATCTTTTTTAACAGTAACTGGCTGAGAAAAGGTGCTTTAGTCTATATTGTGGAAATACATTACTACTCTCCAGTATGGTGTAAGTATGAATGTTTCATATGGAAGAATTTAAAGTTGGAAAATTTATATGTATATGCATTTCTTGCCATATTAAGTAAATGTACTGTTTTTATTAACCTATTTTCTTCTTTTACATTGTTCCACTGATTTATAGTGCTATATAATATGTCAGCAACTTTACTCTTAAAAAAAGTCCAATTCAAATAAAACAACTTCCATTGGCTCAGGACTATATTAAAGAAATAGTGCTGCATTTTCATAACTTCCTTGGAGTCTATAGTCAAACACCCTTTACTTTGTAAGTTTGCAACTTTTTCTTCAAACCATTCATTATCAGCGATCTTGCAGACTTGGACAACAATAATAGTCACCCCTCAATGGTGTCAGCAGTGCTTGAAGGTGGTATATATAGCAAATATATATTTTCAAATATATTGCTAAAGACAGGATGCTGAAAAGTAACATGTACCTAAGGTAGGCAAAAAACAACCAAACTGTACTAATAAAAGGGTTGATGAAAAACTGTAATCATGATAAGCTTTTGTACTTCAAAATGTTTAGGTCACTTAAAGATTTTCCAGCATTGGATGTTTAAATTGTCATAATGCCCTGCAGTCCTGAATTGGCACTTTACCAGTGTGGAGAACTCCTGAAGTAGCTAAGCAAGGAGAAAAGTTCTAGCAGCACGATGGGGGAAACCCTTTGCTTCAAGCAAAATTTGACAGAGCCAAGGAATACAGAGATAAGTAGATGAGATTTTTTTGCAGAGTTTGTTATATGCTAGGAAAGAGAAAACTGTGAGAAAAATTGACAGGCAGCAAAAAAGTAATGATAGAAGCTTTTTAATAGTAACTGTCTGAGAAAAGGTACTTTTAGTCTCTATTGTGGAAAGACATTACAATTCTCCAACTGATGTTGAAACTGTTTTCCTATTAAAGACCCAATCTCCCATCAAAAATTCTGCTTAGAAACCCCTTAGAAACCCCTCTTCTATCTTTGCCCAGACTAACTAAGTAGCCTGAAATTCAGAGGTATAATATATGCATGAAGAGAGTCTTATCTGCAGTTTTGAAAAAATCAGAAGAGGAATGTGAGGAATCATGGATAGATGATTAAAAAATGATGTGATTTTGTCTGATAACTCCAATGTTTATCAGACGGTTAGTCTGGGTGATGGTCAATGCCTTCTGTCTGCTCTGGGGAGTATGGAGAAAAATGTTTCCCTGTAGAGTATGGACTTTAGACATTTTCAATGCCTTATAGACTAATGCAAATTGATATTATTAAAGGTTTGGAAGTTGGGGAATTAACTTTGTATGTACAGCCACAGAACAAAAGTAAAAAAAAAAATGCAAGATGACATATTCTACTGCAAAGAACAAAAGAAGAGGGTCAGGAAAATAGTTTTCAGAGTGATAATTCAGATGGGCAAGTGACTATCTGCAGACATAAAAGTCAAAGATCCACAAACACTTGGTAGGATATGGAGGTAGTGTGGTTAAGGCCCCCCCCCCTTTTTTTAATTTACAAAACACAAGGCGTGGTGCAACTAGCATCATATTAATCCACATTTGACTCTCCAGCCAGTGTGACCAATTACTCGGTTACAGGTGAGTTATTGAGAGGCAGCTTTTGGCATGAGTCCAAAGCAAAACTCAGTCTCTCAGAGCCTTGGCAAGTTGCCTTAACTGTTCTGCTACACCCTGTGATGCAGTTGTGGAAATGTAGCTAGTTTACCACAATAATGGATTAGGAGAGGTTGGACATAATGGAGCCAGGCACGAATTACCTTGGTGACGTTCCATATAAAGTGAAACACTGATATTTTGTCTGAGTACGCAGAATGTCCACCTGAACCTTCTCAAAGAGGTTACGTGGTGAAGAGAACATCTGGAGCCTCAGATGGAAGAATTATCCACATCATCAAACCATATTTTCTGAATTAACTCAATATTAATGTAGCTGGAAGAAATTAAGACTGCAACAGGAACAATAGCCTGATTTAAAAGGAAAAGATTTGTTGGAAGGTAGGGGGAAAAAATATCTTAACAGCACCAAGTTTTCTAGCTGGAAGTGTGGCACGCGTGGTAAGAAAGAAATGGGTAATATGGAGTTAATGGTTCTGCCTGCTTCTTGCAATTGTACTATAGGAAGAACTCTGGTAGGTTCTTTAGGTAATTCCTGTAAAGAGAATATTTTTTTATAATTACTGAGGTTGATTACATATTCACATGTCTTTGAACACTTAAAGGAAAACTAAAGAAAAAATGTTGAAAGGAAGTCTTCTGAATTTGATGTTGAAATGTAGTCAAAAGTGAAAATAAGAGTAAGTAGACAAAATTGCCTGATAGGTAGCTCTTAGTTATACACTACTTAGCCTCATGCAAAGCAAATGGAATGTTTGTATCTATGTGATGTTAGAAATGCATCTGTTTTATTCATTCTGCCTTCATTTTAGGCTAATGAAGTATGTCTATATCATGGGGGTGCCTTGAAATAGATGGTGTCTCATAAATTTACACCAGATGAGAATCTGACCCTATAATTGTTGTGTCCTTCACACATTATTTGAATTTTGTGTAGCCATAAGCTCAGATGGGAAAGTGGAAGTAAAATGCTACCATTCTCTCTCAGAAGCATTTTACATCTTTGCACTGATGCAAACACACAAAGTAATAACCCAGTAAACCATTTTGCAGTTATTTTCAATTGGCTACAACACCTGATTTCAAAGGAGCAAATAAATGACCAAAAACCTAACTGAATACATTTCCTATTCATAAGGTACTGTGGTAATGTAAATTCTCAAAGTTGTGTTGTCTTAGGGCTATCCATGTGTTAGTGTTCCAGGGAAGTATTAATACTCAAAAGCTTTGAGCCCTTATAGCTTTCTTTTTGAAATAGCAAAAATTTTAAACCTAAAGCTATTGGGCAGTGTAATCTTTTGTGTCTAGAGTCAAGGCTGGAAGACCTTTTAGAAGATAAGCTTTAGTGAAATACAAGCTATTAGGGTCAGTATAGGGATAACTGAATTTAATATAAGGGCCTGTGATATGCAGGAAGTTAGAGAAATGATAAAAAGGTCCCTTTATGGCCTTAAAATTCATAGACTTTATGAATCTGAGTCTGTTTACCTGAATAAATTATGAATTGCTTAATAACCACCTAGATCCACACTGCCAGCTATTCTTCATGTTGAGAAGTCCATAATGCTTAATGTCTGTTAAATTTTAGTTTTCATGCTAATACATGGAAGTATGGATGACAATAGCCAGGGGATTGTCTGAAAAATACAACCTGACCTGCCAGGCCTGTGCCTTTTCTTCTTAGAAAATTAAACTGTACTGGGTGCCAAGGAAAGACAAGTCAATGCAACCTTGTATCTCTCAAGTGCATTTAAAAATCTTCACAGCATAGGGACACTGATGGTGTCATTGCTCTATGTGTCACAGGTTAGGGTGTTCTTGCTGTTTGGGGTCTATAGTTTGTAAATATACAAGGTCTGAAACTTTGAACCAAGGACTATAGTGACCAACACAACCACCTGCCACTTTGCTGCTGTTCATCCAAAGACTGGAAGAGGCCTTCCTAAAGCCTCCAAACATACCTCAGGCTGCCCATTCCCTAATACCTGAGTGGCTGACTCTTATCACTTGACTATCCTCTCCTCCTATATAAGATCAGGGAGAAAGAAGGACAGCAAAACAGGGCTTTTTGTGGGCTAAGATAGTTTCTCTGGTAACCCTGCCTGCTTTCTAACCTCCTGGTTCCCTCACCTGACTTGTCCCTGAACTTTGGTTGTCCTCTCTACTGCTTGTTTATATGTGAGTACAGCAACCTTAATCCCTGAGTGGCTACTAGGCTTGATCCTGCACATCCCATCACTGACAGTAACAGGGTCATTGGTTCAGTTTTGTATGGTTTGGATAGGATCCTGCCTTGAACAGAGCGCTGGAGTAGGTGACTTCCTGAGGTCCCTTCCAGCCTTCTGTTTATATGATTATAACAAAATAAATAACTAACAGGTGGAAATTAGGACTCAGATTATTTAAACCAAAGAAGAGAACTAAATCTTTAGGTGAAAGCAAAATTCTATAAAGCCTTGACAATTAACAGCTATATAGGACTGGATGGGGCTTTGTGGCCCACTGAGTGTTAGCCTCTGCATTTTGCAAGTAACTATTTACCCCAAAGGGTAAACAAGAACTTCTACTCCAGTCCTTTTAAGCATGCTACAGCCACAAAACACCATATAAAATAAAAGGTCTAGGGTATGCCACAGGTAAAGAATAGATGAAACTGAGACAAAGGTGTTATCAATGCCTCATTACTGTAGTAACAGAAAATTAGCATATTTTAATTTCTGAAAGAAAGAGACCAAGGCCCTTATCCACTATTGTATGGCTTCCTGGGTGGCTATTCAGGCATCCTCAAAGTGAACAATATTTTTAAATCTTATAAAGCAACTAGCGGTGATTACACAAGATGAACGAGGCTTACTATGATTCACTGGGTGTATCTACATGAGATGCTTACTGTGCAGTAGCCTAATAATACTGCGCAGTATCATGCTGGTCAAAAGCCATGCGAATATGTTACTGCACAGTGTTATTAGGCTACTGCAGAGTAAGTATCACAAAAAATTGTGCATCAGTGCTACTGTGCAGTAGCTATAGTTACTGAGCATTTATTTATTAATTCATTAAGCAAGTACTAAATTAAATGTGCAGTAACTACTGCACATTAATGAATGTGTAGATACACCCACAGTAAACTAACCTATAGGTTCAAGTAAACTCTAAGGCAGGCATATCAAACATAAGTCCCATGGACCAGATCCAGCCCATGGAGATACTTTGCCCATCCCACTATATCTGTCAGTAATCAGAAGTTTGGTTGTGGACTGGGGAAGTGGCCTGCTACAGAATCTAGGGCCCTTCATCCCTTGTGGACATGGCAATTAACAGTAGGGCAAGCAATGGCTGATACAGTTCTAGGCCCTCCAGCTGCTTCACGTGTCCACATTGCTGAGGCAGCCCCTACCATGAGTTCTGTTCTGGAGCCAGAGCTGGAGATAACACTGGAGATGCCAACGTGGTGTGGGGCATGTGGCAGCAACAGCAGTTTAAATTCCAGCATGGGCCATGTGGTGGCAGCAGCTTGAACTCCAGCATGGGGCAAACAGTGGGGGCTGGAGCTGGTGCTGTCTGCCCTGGGGCAGAACTGGAGATGTCACCACCACTGTCACATACTGTGGGTTGGACCCAGAGCCGCCACTGATGCTGCAGCTTTCTCAAGCTTTCTCAAGCCTTTCTCAAGAGGCA
>NW_005842003.1:2532203-2560687 GCF_000455745.1 Alligator sinensis
GGGGTGCAAAGGTAAGTAATGGGGGTCCTGATGGTCTGCCTAATCGGCGGGGGGGGCATACAGTCTTGCAAGGCCTTAAATGCCTGTACACCAATGCTCGTAGCATGGGGAACAAACAGGAGGAACTCGCCCTCAGAATAGCTAGTTCAAATCCAGATGTCGTAGGGTTAACAGAGACGTGGTGGGACTCGTCCCATGACTGGGCAGTTAACATTAGGGGCTATAGGCTATACAGGCAGGATAGAGAAGGCAGAAAAGTGGGGGGGTGGCACTCTATGTCAAGGAGCACTACACATCCTCTGCCAGCAGAATGGGGTCAGGGGAAGGGCAAGCTGAAGGGGTCTGGGTCGAGAGTTTTCAGGCCAGCTTGCGGAGACACTAAAAGCAAGGGATGTAGTTGTCATGGGCGATTTTAATTACCCGGACATCTGCTGGGAGGAGCAGTCAGCCGGGACGGACCGCTCCAGGAGGTTCTTGGCCGAGTTGCAGGACCTCCACTTGATTCAGGAGGTGCACAGTCCCACCAGAGGAGATGCTCTGCTGGACCTGGTCCTGGCCGCAGGCGACGACCTGGTAAGAGGCCTCCAGGTTCTTGACCACCTGGGCAATAGTGATCATCGCGTGCTGGAATTCACCATCCAGCGTAGAGTGTCAAGGGCCCGCAGCAAGGTGGTGGCCCTAGACTTCAGGAGGGCCAACTTCAGTGAGATGAGGAGATTAGTGGGAGAGGAACTGGGGTCCTTGAGGGCAGAGGAACTCAGCGTCCAAGAGGAGTGGTCGTTCCTTAAGGAAACGATACTCGGGGCCCAAGGGGTGTCCATCCCGACAAGAAGCAAGGCGGGCAGGAGTGTCCAAAAGCCCCCCTGGCTCACCAAGGGTGTCCGGGAATGCCTGCTTGCCAAAAGGGTGGCGTACGCCCGGTGGAAGGGGGGTGTAATCTCCAAAGAGGAGTATACCTCCTCTGCTCGGGCCTGCAGGCGGGCTGTTAGGAAGGCCAAGGCGGAGATAGAGCTCGGATTAGCGTCCAGGATTAAGGATAACAAAAAGTCCTTTTTCAAATATATTGGGAGGATGAAGAAGGCGCCGGGTAATGTGGGGCCCCTGCAGGATATGCGGGGCAATCTGGTGGTTGCGTCAGAGGATAAAGCGGACCTCTTTAACCAATTCTTCACCTCCGTTTTCTTGTGCAGGGACCGGGACTTCCCTGCTGTGATAGAAGCCGGACGCGAGGGGATCGCCTTCAGACCTCAGGTTGGGGAGGACCGGGTTAGAGAGCTTCTGGAGGGGCTGGACGCGTTCAAGTCAGCGGGTCCGGATGCTCTCCACCCCAGGGTGCTGAGGGAGCTGGCTGGGGTTATTGCAGGGCCCCTGGCACGGCTCTACGAGCGATCGTGGTGCTTGGGCCAGGTGCCAGACGATTGGAAGGTAGCTAATGTGGTCCCCATCTTCAAAAAAGGGAAAAGGGAGGACCCGGGCAATTATAGGCCCGTCAGTCTTACCTCAATCCTGGGGAAGCTCTTTGAGAAGATCATCAAGGAGCACATTTGTGATGGGCCGGCATCAGAAATGATGCTCAGGGGCAATCAGCATGGATTTATTAGGGGGAGATCATGTCAGACCAACCTGATTGCCTTTTATGATCAGGTCACAAAGGCCATGGACGCAGGTGTCGCGGTGGATGTAGTCTTTCTGGACTTCAGCAAGGCCTTTGACACCGTCTCTCACCCCATCCTAATTAATAAACTAGGCGACTGTGGCATAGATGCCTACACAGTCAGATGGATTGCAGATTGGCTGAAGGGTCGCACTCAGAGGGTGGTGGTGGATGGATCATACTCGACTTGGGGGGAGGTGGGTAGTGGAGTCCCCCAGGGCTCGGTCCTGGGGCCTGCGCTGTTCAATTTCTTCATCAGCGATCTTGATGTTGGGGTGGAAAGCAACCTGTTTAAATTCGCTGATGACACCAAAATTTGGGGGGAGGTGAGCACGCTAGCAGGGAGAGAGAGATTGCAGAAGGATCTGGATAGGTTACAGGGGTGGGCAAACAGGAACAGGATGTGTTTCAATACGGACAAGTGCAGGGTGCTGCACTTGGGTAGTAGGAACCAGCAGCACACTTATACGATGGGGAACTCCCTACTTGAGAGCACGGAGGCGGAAAGGGATCTTGGTGTCATTATTGACTCCAAGATGAACATGGGCCGACAATGCGAGGTCATGGTTGGCAGGGCTAACCGGACCTTGTCGTGCATCCACAGGTGCATCTCGAGTAGAGCCAGGGAGGTGATCCTCCCCCTCTATGCGACGCTGGTCAGGCCGCAGCTGGAGTATTGTGTCCAGTTCTGTGCGCCCCATTTCAGGAGGGATGTGGACAACATGGAGAGGGTCCAGAGGAGGGCCACCCGCATGATCCGGGGACAACAGGGCAGACCCTACAGTGAGAGACTGCGGGACCTGAACCTATTCAGCCTCCACAAGAGAAGGCTGAGGGGGGACCTGGTGACCGTCTATAAACTCACTAGGGGGAACCAGAAGGGTTTGGGGGAGACGCTGTTTCCCCTAGCCCCCGCTGGCATAACAAGGAGTAATGGGCACAAGTTGATGGAGAGGAGGTACAGATTGGACATCCGAAAAAACTACTTCACAGTTAGGGCGGCTAGGAGCTGGAACCAACTTCCAAGGGAGGTGGTGCTGGCCCCTACCCTGGGGGTCTTTAAGAAGAGGCTGGATGCCTACCTGGCTGGACTCATTTGAGTCCCGTTTTTGTTTTTAGGGTTTTTTGTTGTTCTCCCGCCCTGGCAGGGGGTCGGGCTAGAAGATCTATTAGGTCCCTTCCGACCCTAAAACTATGAAACTATGAAACTATGAATAAGCCCTGGGCTAGATGGAGTCTGAAAGTAGCTGCTTGGTCCAGATCTAGCCCAGGGCACCAAGTGAGTTTAACACCCCTTCTCTAAGGCATACAATTATATTTTATAAGCTAACCAAGGCACAATGCAACAAAATCAAGCTACATCATAATTGTTCTCTTTATTATTTTTTCTCTACTATATTTTGGATTACTTTAGGATAGATTAAACTGACTCTCTCTATTAAAATAAGCAGATAGTTTGAATACACTTCTAGTAATTATACTGAGTCAATAATTAATTAAAATGGAAAAAGTTATACCATGACAGCTGCATTAACATTATGGCTTTAAAAATGGTGGCACTAGAGAATATGCTATACCAAGGTGCTCTATTGTGGCTCTGCTTCTTAACTTACAGTTCAATCCAAATGAAATGGTAATAATAAGAATAAACTCACAATGCAAAGACTGTATAGTGTGAATCAAATATTTAATTCTAAAAATACACATGAAAGTTGGGCACAGAATATAATTGTTAGTACAAAGAGAAGCTGAAAACATTACAACTGTAAATGCTTCAAGACATTTTAAGTGGGCTGAGATTCTCTATCTGAAAGTATAGAGAATTAAATAATTGACAATATAAGAAGAGAAAAATAATCTGTTACAAATTGCCGTGCAATTAGATCTGGAAATCATCTACATTATCTTTCTCTCCAAGTGGACCTTTCATGACACATCAGTGGAATCTTACACCTTTTCCCTTAAAACTTAAAAAAAAAAGATTGCATTCAGTGATGGTCACAGTTCTGACTTAAACCTGTTAAAGAATTGGATTGTAGAGATAAGGCTGACAGTCTAGCCACTTAACCCTTCATATATCCAATAAATGCAGCCCTTCTGCCACACATACACACATATATATAAATCTCAGTAATTGACAGAAAGACATGCTGCAGTTGTACTCGTATATATATCAGTACAATTGTTAGCAACATTCTGCAATACCCTAGCCTGTTGCTATCAGTTCACTGTGAGTTAGGTCCTTTTCAGTCTTCATTTGATTAAACTGCTTTAGGCTTCAGTTGACATTTTGCTTAAGAAAGAATGGCAGGGTTTGGTTGTGTAATACTCAAGTATCACATGACTGTGTACATAGAATCATAGAAATTAAGGGCTGGAAGGGACCTCAGAAGATGGAGTACAACACCCCTGCTCTGGGCAGGAGTGTGTCTGAGATCAAATGATCCCAGCAAGGTGTCTGCCCAGTCTCTTCTTGAAGACTTCCAAGGTTTGGGCACTGCACCACTACCTTGGGGAGTCTATTCCAGATTCTGTAAAGGGTACGAGTTTACGGACATTGCTCCTTGTCCTCTGCTGAGGTGCCCTAGTGAACAGTTTTTCTCCCAGCTCCCAATATTCACCCCTTACATACTTATAGATGGCCACCAGGTCCCGTCTCAGTCTTCTCTTCCCCTGGCTGAACAGTCCCAGATCCCTTAGTCTTTCCTCATAAGGTTTCTCCTCCAGACCCTTAATCATTCTTGTGGCCCTTCTCTGGACCCCTTCAAGATTTTCCATGTCTTTTTTGAAGTGCAGCACCCAGAACTGGACACAGTACTCCAGCTGGGGTCTTATCAGCACTGAGTAGAGAGGAAGTATCACCTCCTAAGCCCTGCTTGCAACACATCAGCTAATGCATCCCACTATGCTATTAGCTCTGTTGACTATAGTGTTGCACTGGCAGTTCATGTTCATCCTGTGATCAACCATAACCTCAAGATCCCTTTCAGTCATTGTGCTGGCCAGACATCCCCTCCTAACCTATGTTCATGTCACTGGTTACTTCTCCCCAGATGAAACACTCTGCATTTATCCTTATTGAACTGCATCCAGTTCCACTCTGCCCACCTTTCCAGCTTGTCTGCTTGGATCTGTATCCTATCCCCTAGCATGACCGCCTTTCCCTATAACTTAGCATCATCCACAAGCTTGGCCAGCGTGCTTTCCACATTCTCATCTAAATGCTTGATAAAGATGTTGAACAGCATGGGGTCAAGAATTGAACCCTGCAGGATACCACTGGTCACCTCCTGTCAAGATGATACAGAGCCATCCACTAACTTTCTCTAGGTTTGACTCCTTAACCAGTTCCCAGCTCACCTGACCGTGGACTCTGCCATCCACAATCCCCCAGTTTTTTCATAAGAGCACCATGGGAGACCATATCAAAGGCCTTTTTAAAATGGGACATCAACCACATTTCCTACATCTAAGTGGTTTGTTACTTCATCATAGAAGGAAACAAGGTTGGTCAGACATGGCCTGACCACACCAACATCGTGTATTGTTTAGGTGTGGAATATCACTAAGGCATAATAATCTTCTTCCCCATCTCAACCCTTCTTTTAATGGGCAAAGCAAAGAGCATGTTCTTCAAGTAAACCAGTCACAGCACCAGGGGTACAACCTTGAGCTGGAGTTAGTCAACAATTTTGTCTTGTGTTTTCCCGAACAGAAAAATGCAAATTAATCAGAACTGTAACTTTTCAGAGATACATATTTATTTCCTTTTTCCCCCCCTTATCCAGAATATAATTTGGAGATAAAAAGATCCCATACCTGAGAATAGACTATGTCCCAGTGGTTAATCTGAATATGTGGGATATAGATTCATAGATTCATAGATGCTAGGGTCGGAAGGGACCTCAATAGATCATCGAGTCCGACCCCCAGCATAGGCAGGAACGAGGGCTGGGTCTAGATGACCCCAGCTAGATGCTTATCCAACCTCTTCCTGAAGACACCTAGGGTAGGGAAGAGCACCACCTCCCTTGGGAGACGGTTCCAGACCCTGGCCACTCGAACTGTGAAGAAGTTCTTCCTAATGTCCAATCTAAATCTGCTCTCTGCTAGCTTGTGGCCATTATTTCTTGTAAGCCCCAGGGGCGCTTTGGTGAATAAAATCTCACCAATTCCCTTCTGTGCCCCTGTGACGATCTTATAGGCAGCCACAAGGTCGCCTCTCAACCTTCTCTTGCGGAGGCTGAAGAGGTCCAGGTGCCCCAGTCTCTCCTCATAGGGCTTGGCCTGCAAGCCCTTAACCATACGAGTGGCCCTTCTCTGGACCCTCTCCAGGTTATCCACATCCCTCTTGAAGTGTGGCCCCCAAAACTGCACGCAGTACTCCAACTGCAGTCTGACCAGCGCACGATAGAGGGGAAGTATCACCTCCTTGGATCTGGTCGTCATGCATCTGCTGATGCACGATAAAGTGCCATTGGCTTTTCTGATGGCTTCATCACACTGCCAACTCATGTTCATCTTGGAGTCCACTAGGACTCCAAGATCCCTTTCTGCTTCCATCCCACCCAGCAGGTCATTTCCTAGGCAGTAGGTATGCTGGACATTTTTCCTCCCTAGGTGCAGCACTTTGCATTTCTCCTTGTTGAATTGCATTCTCTTGTTTTCTGCCCATATGTCTAACCTGTCCAGGTGTGCTTCTAGTTGTTCCCTGCCCTCCAGCGTATCCACTTCTCCCCACAGTTTTGTGTCATCCGCAAACTTGGACAGAGTACACTTCACTCTGGTGAAATAATATGGTGGAAATAATTTTAAGATCCTGATCTGGAATACTGGAATATATATTTTTTCTCTCTCTCTCTTTGGCTCAATAGTTTTAATTTATACAGGTAGGAACTCCTCCTAGTGGAGAAATGAAGTAAGGCAGAGGTTGTGGGGTACCTGCATAGGATGCAGGAGATTGCCATCCAAGGTCCTATTTGGATGAGACAGCTTGGATTTGAATCTCTATCTTTAACATTTCAGTTGAGTTTCCTGACCATTTCAATTCTGGGGCATTTCTCTTGTGTTATTTTTTGGTGGGAAAAAAAAGAAAGCAATTGCAGTCCCTTTTGCTTGGTGACAGCTGCAACAATGTCAGTCACTACTGAAGGTATGACAGCAGATAAAGCTGGAATACAATTTGAGTCTTGAGAGCAAAAGAGTTTTCCTTGGGAATAAATTAAAAAATTATGGATTAGAAAAACTTGGCATAGACACGCATGTGTGTGTGTGTGCGTGCGTGCACATGTGTGCATGCACACACACTAGCGCATGTGTGTGTAAGTGTGTGAAAGGCAGGAAATAAAAAAAGAAAAAGTGCTTGCAAGGCCCTGGGTAAAAGTCAGGGGAGGAAAAGCTTTGACCGCAGCTGTGGGTGGAAGTGTGCTTCAGTTTCTGATACAGGAAGTCTGCTATTGTTTGTTTCTACAGTATTCAGGGGAACAAGACTTTGTATATAGTGTTTTGGTAAGAAAATAGGATTGCACCTGAAAAAATCTGACACGTACAGTCAGTGTCTTCTCCTAACGGAGAAGTATCCCATAAAAACCCTGAATATTGGCCACTGCTTCATTCCAAAGTCATACATCACAAACTTAGTAATAATCATGATAAAATTATAAGCAAAAGAGTTAGACTAACAGTTTATTTTTTAAGTTAATTAATCATTTTCATCATCATATATTATAAGAAAAATCTGATTCAATTTTAAAGGTACTCTTGTCTTATAGGGTGTAGTGGGCATGAACTGTTGGATTATTAAATCCAAAATGTGGCTAATTTCTGTCATTAGTTAACTTTTTAGTAATGTCTACTGCCTCCCAGTTGAGCTAGTCAATTTTTTCTTTTTTCATGGTAGCACCACTAAAGGTAGGGAATAAAGAGAGGTTTACACGAGAAGAGGAAATGATAACTGAGAACAGAAAATTAAAAAACAAATTGGATACTAAATCCAGGATGGCCTTTTAGGCATAGCTCAATCTGGAGTTGACTACATGTCTACCAGTTTTTGCCTTTTCCTTTATTGTGTCCTTGTGAGAAGGCATTTAGCAGAATCTACAGATTTTCTGTTGAATTTTAGAAGCTGTGCTGTGAACACTTCTGCTATCGCCTTGAACTTGTGACCTTTGTGCTGTCAATTATGCAACTAAGCACCTCACCAATTTTTCTGTCACATTATATTTCTTTGAGTTACATTTTTTTGAAAATAAATGTATAAGAAAGTACCAGTCAATAACAATAATATGAAGCATTTTACATTTAGGAAAATATTTTCCTATCAGTTGGAAATAATTTGCTATTGCACAGAATGATGTAAGCAGGAGGATAATCTCCAGTTAGACCTAAATTCAAGACCAAAAATGAAGGCAATAAAACACTTGAAAAATCCTCATAAAAATGTTAAATAATCTTTTAAGTAATATTAATTATACAAGCATTAATTAGTGTATTAATCCACTGATAATTGTTTGAAGTACCAGAAAAAGATCAGACTTAACTTCATCTGTTCTGTTTTCATCTCTACTATGGCAATGAAAATTTAATTTTACTCACAAATTAAGTCAATATAACAACTACTTATTACTTATACCTGGATTAAGTGATAATTCTAAATCTGACCTTCATGCAGTTATTTTGGGTACAATTAATGTAATTTAGAAAGTAAACTACGATATTGTACCTGCCAATGAGTTGAGCTCAGTGTAATTGATAATGAGCCCAAAATTGCACCCAAATATAGTTTTGCAAACAAGTTGAAAATGCAAGAAAAATGACAGACTTCAAGAATCAAAGACTTGAAAATCCAGGTCTGGGCAGTGAAGAACATATTTTCAGTTTGTGACCAGTGGGGTTTACTGGCTTCAATACTGTCAGAGTAAGAAGAAAGATATAGAACCAATTACCTCCAGGCACTGGTAGAACTGCATACATTGAAAGTTAGGAGCCTATGAGATAGCTGTTACAACAAGTGCACAGTGTGTTGTTGCATAAGCATAGTATTTATTATCTGGATAGAGTTTGGATAGTGTATTATATGGTTATGCAATCATTACTGTTTATGTTAAATAATCACTAAAATCTTCCATGTTGAGACTTTGTCCTTGGCAGTACTTATCTTTCCCCATTCTTATTTAGACACCTCCAGGTAAACTTTGATTTGGTAAGCTAAAAAATGGTTCTGCTTCATCAGTTTTTTGGAAATCTGAATTTTGTACTAAGGAATCAATTGTCTGGCTGCATTGATCCTTGGGTGTATTAGCAACCTTGTGCAGATGGCTGATTCTGTTGTTGCAGTGCCTAGGTAACCCCAGTCAGGGAGCGCTGATAGGCGTTATATAAACACCTAGGAGAACGCAGTCCAAATCCTAATACAGATTCACCATGAAATCTTTAAATTTTCCCTAAATCATTTGAACTAGAACAGCATCATATTTATATCTAAATATATATTTAACTTAACTATTAACCAAGTTTCCCCGTTGCTGTTAAAACAGATGTGCAAAACCAAATGTCTAAATACTAGATTAGGTTAAAGACCAAGGATTCAGTGGGAGAATATAAATAGATTTGGGCAGAAGCCTATAGCAACTGATAAATTGGAAGATATAATAAATATATAAATATAATATTAGCATATTACCCAAGGAGCCTTTGTGATGTTAATTTTAAAGACGATAAAAATTTAGCTCAGAATGTAGAAGTGATTTTTTTGAGAACTGGCAAAAGGCCATTGTATCCATGGTAGCCATTTTCTACATTGTAGTGTAGTCAGTTTATCAGAAATGTAATTTGTTTTCATACTGGTTAACTCCCAGCCAGTTAGAAGTGAAGCAAAGCAATTTTCCTGAGTGAAGTAGTAAAAGCCAGTTTAGAGTTTAGTTAGTAATATGTGTTTGCTATATGTATTCCTCTTCAGGAAGGTGGGAAATGTCAATCTCAACCCTTTCAGGCAAGGGAGGTTGTCACAGATTCCCCAGGATAGCACGTGCTTGGGTCCTCTGTCCACTGGAGCCAGCCCAGGCTTTGCTTATAGACAGGGTCAGCCCATGCCTCCTTGGACTTCAAACCTTTGCCTTTTGGTCCTGCACTTGCCCTGAATATCTGTGGCGCCCTCTGAGTAGCTACCTTCTGGCTTGGAGAGGGCTTTATCTCTTCAAGGGGATGGAGTAAACCTGGAATCAAATGAAGCAGGCAACTTTTCTTAAGACAAAAGAAACCTTTGTTGGTCCATAACATCACTGCATACAGAGTGCTTGGGCCCCAAGCACACCAAGCTTCCTGGTAGCCTTTGTCAGGTAACAGCCCTTGTTGTTCTTTCTAAAGCCTCTCAGACTTCTCTCCTCCTGTCTTACTTAACACATTAACACCCCTGCCCTGAACACAATTAACCCCTTTCTTTCCCAGTGTACAAACTAATCAGGGAAACTGAGACATGCAACATTATTGTAACACGAACACATTTAACACAGAGATATTACAAGAAACCAGTCTGTCACATAGGTGAATCAGTATAGGTCTTCTGCATTATGGTTAAGTGCTCTATTAGATTTCTGCAAGCAAAGGGGCTGAGGGGGACAGATTTTCCTAATTCTTTAAGCTAAATTTCTCTCTATTACAGTATTCTGTGAGAGGGCAGGTCCTAGCAGAGTGTATTAGGTGTTCTCAGAGAGCAAATAAAACTTCCAAATCAACCTTCCAAATCAGGTCTCTCAAAGGCGTTAGCGCAAGGGAACATTTTGTTTCTGAAAGCTTCTTGGGTTTAGCTATGAGGATAGTACCTGTCAAGATAAGTCATCTGTCAAGATGGGCACATTTGGGAATCAAGAAAAGCAGAACTTTGGCAGCTGGTAAATTTTAAGTTAAAAAAAGTTAAAAATAAAAGCATTTCCAGAGTTGGATGGCAGCTGAGCAAGATTGCAGTTTTGGACTCAGCCACCTACATTTTATTGCAGTCGTACTTCAAATGGCTGTAATGTGTGTAGTTTTTCTTTTCTTTTTTCCCCTCTCTATTTATTTCTTAATCTCTACAGGTTTCAATACATGTGCTCTGGGGTGTGTGTGTGGGGTGGTGGGAAGGTGCTTTAGTTAGAGTGGCTCTTAGATCCATTCTAATTAAAGTGCCCACAGCATCACATATATTCAGCATCCCGTGCTGAAAAATGGTGGCAGGGATGCTTTAACTAAAGCTTGTTTGATGAGCTTTATTTAAAGTGCCCCCACCATCATTTTGAAACATGGGGACCCTGAATACACGTGATGCAGAGGCTGCTAAAATGCACTAATTAGCACTCTCCAGCAGACTCACAGTAGACTTGATTAATTGAGTCTGCCTCAACAGATGCTAATTAGCATTCATTGGAGCAGAGGTCTGCCTCATGTATAGATGCTTTACAGTGCTGAGTGTGTAGCAGCTCCCTTTTTACCTATTAAAATCTACAGCTCAGCTTAAATGTCCTAACTTCCATTGCTTTGGTGGAATTAAGTGCCTCAGAATGTCAGTAGGAAATGTTGAGAAGGATGGCACATAAACTGGCCTAACTCCCATTCCTCTATGGGTCTTAAATACTAACACTACTTGAAATTCACATCCATTCATTTTTTCCTTGCCAGTCCCTCTTCAAAAAATGTCAGTAGTAGTTATACTGCAACCTGCCTTTCCTCAAACAATCTAGCGTTTAGAGCATTTCCATTAGATTCATTTGAAAGTTGAGCCCTTATTAACTACACTACTACTAGCCTTTAGAAATTAAAGGTAGGGTGCTTCAAATACTCCAGCTGAAGCTGTTTTATGAATATGTATTTAAATACAGGTGTTGGACAAATGACTGGTAGCCAGGTCCTCCTCCCCATCATGCTCCTCCCACCACACATGCACACATAAACCTTCCAGATGGGCTTAAATTTGAAATAGATACCTAGGAGTTTGGCACTGTCAAGTTCTAGACACTTCTAGGCATGTCCAGAGCAGAAACACAGGTACCTTAGAACCTTTCCTGCCATAGGAAGTGGCCCCAAGATTATCTGGCAGCACAATAGATGTTTCCAGGTTCTATAAGTACAAAAGTGGCAGTGAGGCACCTAACTTCCTTTTATGGATCTCAGTCCCACTATTGATCAGTTCCCTTTATGTAAAAGGACAAAAAATACTCGCCTCTGCCTCTGCAGCAATTTGAAATACTTTATGGTTTGTAAGGACTGAGAAAAGCAAAATAATTAAAATCTTTTGATGAACATCACAACATATAGGGATGTATTTTTGTCACCTTGCATGATTATTCAGCTTCAGCTTGAACAGTAATAAATGTGAATAAGAATGAAGATTAAAGGATGAGGAATTCAGGATTCTCCTTCAGCCTAGAGAATTTACAGATCACAAGGAACCCTCCTGACATTGCAGATATTTTAGAATAAACTATCTGCATGATTTTGTGGCTGGATTGAACAGGAAAAATAAGTTTGATTCCTGCCACGTTAAGGTGATGAGATGAAAGAGAGAGACCCCTGACATTGGAAGAAAGGTTTAATGTAAAAGAATAAAAAATTTCTACCTCTGGATTTATGTAGCATATATGTATCTACTTCCTGCAGGCATTGCTGTTTTAAACTGACATTTTCTTCAGGTGATAGGAGGGAAGAAATGTAACTTGGGGTATGGGAAATGGAACAATTCTATTGAGTCAGAAGTTGAGAAGGGGCTTACTGTGAGTCAGCTGACATGTAGTAACTGTTTCAGATGTCCTATTTTTCCACTGTTAATGGAACCTAAACTGGGCAATTTAACCCTAAATGAAACAACTGCTAAATTTCAATGCTTTTGCTTTTATTTCATGTGGAATGAAGCAAAGACATCCTGTCTAGATCTCAAGATGCATCTTCTGTTGTCCAATTCAAGCAACTGAAATCTACCACAGTCACTCAGAGTTCAGCAAAAGATCCTAATATTTTTTTCCCCCCAGAATGTCATTTTGCAGTATTGAATTATCCAGAAGATTTTCTTAGCTAGGAGTTGTTGTGCCCTAAAAGTTCCTATCAAGTATAGAAATATTAAGTGATTAATTTTCATGGTAACTATGTCAGAGTCAATCTCTGAGGGAAGTATATAATATGAAAAGGCGACCCCTGGGAAGTCTGCTCTAGAGTTCTAGAGTTTTGCATTTCTAGATCAAAAGAGACACCAGATCACTATTTTTTTACTATTCTTCTCTTCTAATGTTCACATTTTGACTCTGGTTGCCAAGCAGAAAGTTCAAGCACTTCATAGCCTGGTTTATGGTCGATTGACATTTGGACATATGCATACATCAGGACAATGCATCTACCTCAGAAGAAAGAAGAGACTTTTTCAACAGTTAGTGCAGGAACTATGACAGAATCAAATTCCCTGTTTTCAGAAATGGGACAATATGCCTAATGCTCTGGTTCAAACTGCTGCCTTCAGTTTCTAGTAGAAGCTAAAATTAAATAGAGGTTTTGGCAAAATGATACCCAGCATGACATCAAACTGATTTTCTGGTTTTAGGACAAAAGTTGTAAGAAGACAGAGGATTTGGATGTTATATTTTTGAGCCATCCCTGTTTTAACTGAAATTATTATTTTGCTACATTTTCATTCAATAAACATAAACAGAGAAACCCATTATTCCAGATAAATCCATACATCCAAGATGTGGCTGCAAAATAGTATTCAGAAGAATACAGTATAAAGCAGAACAGATAGCAAGTTAGCCTCCAGATCGATCTAACTAAATGATATTGTAGACTATTGAGCAACTTCTAGTAATATTTTGTGCAGTTGGAAATGATTCCACAAAGTGAAGGCAATAGGGAATTGATCTCTGTATCTTAAAAACAGATATAATTACCTTAAAAATATACACAGAACACAGCCAACACAAACAATTTCAGGTTTTGGGGTACTTTTTACATGAGTAAAGGACATGAAAGGCTGAGACTTCACTTGGAGTACTGTGTCCAGTTTGAGGCATGTACCTCACATTTCAAGAAAGATGTGGACAGACTGGAAAGAATCCAGTGGGTAGTTACAAAAATGCATGGGAAATATGATTTATAAGGAAAGGCTGAAATAATTATGATTATTTATTCTGGAGAAGACCAGGCTGGGTGAGGAGAGATTTGATAACAGTCTTCAAGTACCTGAAGGAGAAATATAGAGAGGATGAAGAAGGAATTTTCTCTGTGGTTGTAGGGGACAGGACTAGAAACAATAGCTTCAAGCTGCTGCAGATGACATTTAGTTTGGAGATTAGGAAGAACTTTCTGACTAAGAGGATGATCAAGCATTGGAACAGGCCAGAGAAACTGTGAAATCTCTATCCCTGGAAATTTGCCAAGAGCAGGTTAGACAGACACTCAGCTTGGATGATTTAACCACGAATGATCTTGCCTTGGAAATCATCTGGACTAGATGATTTCATAAACTCCCTTCCAGTCCTACCCTCTTAAGTTTTTATTATAGAGGAGAATGCAAAGCACTTGTCAGAATCAGCACTCTAGATTGGCATCACTGGCAAAGTGAATCTAAATGGATTAATTCTCATTATTTTGAGCTGAAAGTATGTGTTTCTTATTTTAACAAAATAAGCAATGTTAAATTCCTCACTAAGATATCAAAATATATTACGTGATCTGCATTCTTGGCATCACAAGCTAAAACATTGCCATATGTCACTGTATGTTCTTTAATTCCTATTTGAGAAAAAAGACTTTTCAAGACATTGCTACAGCTAAATATAATATCCAGCTACTTCAGGGGGAATGCTGAAGGGAGTGGATAAATACACTTAACAATATGAATTTTCTACAGAAAAATAATATCAGAAACATTATCAGGAGGATGGGTTGATGCAAGACTGTCTTTTGAAATCAATTCATGCTTAAGCAAATCAAATACTTCTTTCATCAAAATGCAACATAAATCAAGGCAAATTAGACTGCAGAAAAAAATGGGTCTAGAGAAACCCCTTGCTAACTTCACGTACTGCAGTTCATGAAGTACATATTAGTTCAACTAATAGCTACCATTAATCCTAATAAAGCAACTAAACACATTAAGATACATAAAGTGAGATAGTTCACTTTTCTACCACAATAAGTCTATTAAGACTGCTAAGTGACTAAAACAGTTGGGGTAACAAAGGACTTCTTTCATTTCTGATTCAAGTCAAAAGATGCTTGTGAGTTTTAGATGTTTGTTCAATAAAATCATATCTAAGAAATAGCACATTTCAATTCTTAATAATTCTGTGGATCTTTTCATGGGTCAGTCATTAAGGAATGGGCTTTTTTAAATGGCTAATTTTTTTTAGCATTATTTTTTCAAAGTTCTTTTAAATTTTGTACTTAAAGCATATGGTACAAATATTAAAATGTTTCAGAGTTTCGGGTGGTCACTAAAAAATCTAGTCATTAAACATTAATTATACTTAACTCAGGTTTTATGGCTCATTTTGATTAAATTTTAAGAAGCACTAAATACTCAAAAGCCAAATAGAGAGCTCTTAAAAACGTGGTCACATACATTTGTGGGAGACAATAATGGGAGATCAAATCATGCACAGCTGCTCTCTATAGCAGGTTATTCTTTTAGAGAAGAAACACAAAGGGTGGAACGAGCATATTGTTTTAGTAATATTTCCTTTGTGGAATTCAGGGTGTTTGGTGTATTGCTGGGCAAAACCTGAACAACATTTTGGTTAGCCACATTGATGATTTTGCTATTAAGCTATTAGGAATCTGCACAGTACCAGACCTTTGTGGAAGCTTCCCTAACAAGTCTTACAGATCTCAGACTTATGGGGGAACTGCCTATCAGGCCACAGCCTTAAACCTCAGGCTTCAGCTTAATACTCTCCACAGTACCATGGCAAAGAAGTTTGGCGCCTGGGGCCAAACTTCACCCCGCACACAGATCTGGGGGGCACACCTCCCCCCACACACTTGCCTGGGAGTGCGTGCAGCAGTGGGAGCTGCCCTCCCCCCATCCCCATGGCCCCCCAGATGAGCTGCTTGAGGCTCCATCCAGCACCCCAGCCCAGATGGGTAGTGCCTATTGGCACCCCTTTGCTTTGTCATCCTGCTTGCTCCCCCTCCCCCACTTTGCTATCGCACTGACTCTATGGCTGATTCTTCAGGCTAATCAAGGCAGGCCTGAAGTGTCCAACAGGGAATAACGCTCTGCACACTCTGCATCATGGGGTTGGCTGTCTGGGGTTAGCTGACCCTGTATTTCCCACATATAAACCCCTGAACAAGAATAGAAAGTGTCTTGGCAACAGGGCTATACTTGACACATGATAACAATGCTATTCCCTCCAGCTTGCTCCTAGATTCCACTTTTGACTTGATTTCTTGGTTTCTGAACTAAGTGGTAACCACTAACCTCACTCTCTGTGTACTCCTCTTGTGCCCTTGACTTGCTTGCTTTTGGATTTTAATCTCTAATTAGCTTACTGCATTGTTTGCCATTGGTTTATCTTCACCCACTCTGACCGGGTGCCTTGATTCCCTGAGTGAGCCCAGACCTGACTGCCCATGTCCTAGTGTGACAGTGCATCCCTTCATTTTGTTTTGCAGAAATCAAAGAGGATAAGGAATTTCTAATTAATTTATATTCTCACTGCATGTAATAAGAATTACTAGATAGCATAATGTAGCAAGAAATAAGTAATACATTGATTAAATTATTTTTAATGAAAATCTGTGATGCTGATTATGAAACGTCACCTCATCATATACAGCCTTCTTCTTTCTGACCTCTCACATCATTCTGCTCAATAGATAGCTAAAACTTCTATGCTTTCCACTCAATTGTCTGCCACTCATAACATTCATAACTGGCTTCTATGTTCTTTTTTTTCAAAGCATTACAGAGGTCCAGTCTCTCTTGCATATCATCCCTTTACCTCCCACTAGTTTTCTGCTTGTCTCTATCATTGTCATCTTGGTGTGGCATAATGCTGTCCTAGTTTAATTTTACAAATAACCCTTGTCCTTGTCCTCTGGATTCACATTTCTGGATAGTCAAATAGCTCTTAATTTTGGAGAAATGGAACTAACAATGTGCATGCACAATATAAGCTTTTTTCATCATTCATTACTCTCAATGTTCTCAGCTATTGCTCATTCTAAAAATTTTCCACTTAATTTAAATTAGGGGCCAACATTATATATGCTAATACACTTATCTTTACAATGGCCTAGAGAGGCAGTAAAGTGCTGTCATACCCATTTTATAGACAAGGAGTAGAGGCACAGTGAGGCTGTTTTCTTATTTCAGACAGAACCTGAAATATCAGTGGTACACAAGTACAAAAGCAAAAAAAAACAACAACAACAAAAGAAAAACACCGCCCCCCCCCAACATAGATAGATAGATAGATAGATTTGAATTAGGGGCCCACCATGACATTATATATCATCACATATATTTGGTTCTGGTTTTCTTTATAACCACCAAGAGAGGACCAGGAGTGGCAGTGAGGGGTGTTTAGGAAGCCATGTAGAAGCATGCCATGCATTCTGTGATTTTTGTTTTTTGATTTTTGGGTTCCTGTTGTTTATTTCCCTGGTAGAAACCAGAGCCTGAGTGGAGAGGGCCAGAAGCCACAGGGCTGAGGCCCAGATACAAGGAGGAGGCTGCAGAACTAAGGCCCATGGAGATGTGGGTGAAGCCAGTGCCAGGGTCAGAGACCTAAGGACTGATGCAAGGATGGTCAGGAAACTGAACATGGGGGTGGCTCTGGGGGTGGCTAGAAGCCATGATTCTTGCTCTTAAGGGAAATAATCCTTAAATGGAAATATTTAAAAATTAGGTATTGACATTATATTTATTAAGAAACTTAAATATTTATATGTACTTCAAACAAATGTTAATTCTGTTAAAACTAGTTTGTTTATAAAATCAGTTATGTGTCATCAGTGAACAATGTGGGAATTTAATTTCAGGTGTAACCATTCATTGTTACATATTTGTTTGGCGAGTTTTCTTGGCACAATGATATATCTTACTATTACTCAAAGGCCTGAAAAACATTCGGCCTATTATAGCCACACAGGTTCTTCATCTGTGCTTGTAAACAGCTTGGAAAACTTTAATAATAATTAGGATTATACTAGTTTAAAAAATGTGCCTGAGTTTTACAACTATCTTTTTCATCCTGAAATATTTCCTTGTTGTGATGAAATCTTCATGAGCTTGGTAAGAATAACAGTGTAGCATCATTCAGATAAATTTCATTAGTGAAAAAACTTCTGGGAGAGAAAGGATGAGCTACCATAAGTATTTTTTTCTTCCCTGTTCAAAACAATATTAACATATTGAAGCATTGTTTTGGAATATAATAATACACTTATAATGATTCCCATACAGTTTTCTTTAAGATTTTTTAAGTAGACTCTTTCTCTGAGGAACTGAATGAACTCAAATGTGGCTTGCAATAATTTTAATATCCCCAGAATAAATTGGAGAACATTTTAACTTGAGATCTGAGATATGAATTTGTAATAGGTTTTCTGCCTATATATTATAAATCATTACCTCTTCACCAAGTGGTCATGTTAGGCTTATTGAAAGTTCTGAATCAATTCTCATTTGCTATATGGGTGTTATCTCATGCAGGTCTCAGAACATCAAGTAATCCTGATTAATAAAATGGAATGATTTTTAATGAATGAATATAAATATCAACTTGGTTTTTAATGCTATCAATATGTAACTGTCATCTCATTTGCAATATGAGATGATAGTTGCCAAAAGTGATCTGCTTTGCTCTGTAGTTCTCTTAACCTTACCAATCAGAAGATGATACTCTTAAAGTATAAGCTGTATTAATGTATAATTCAGGCAAGCATGTGGATGGTATGAGTTCTTATCCTGGATTTCCAAAGTCTTTTTCCCCCAGTGTTCTCACAGTTAGTGACAGTTCTGTACCCATTTTCTTGAGTGCCAATGTCTTCAGGTTAAGCTCATAATTTGACATTTCATAAGGAAGATGTTCTTCAAAAAGCAATAAGATTAGAATTCTCTTTTAAAAAAAAAAAACTTTGTAAGAAGTGGAGAAAAATATTGCCTTCCACATCAAGAGTGAGTGTAGAGACTTAAGAGAGGAGTTCCTTGGGAGACTGGGGAAGGAATTAGTCTGTTCCATCCTTAGACCCTGCAGAAGCTGTGATTTCACCTTACTTGTACATAACTACCTTATTCTCCCTTCTCCTTCGGAAGTTTGGGTGAGAGATGATGCATTTGTAACTGAATCTACTGTCTGTACCCTGCTTTGACTCCCTATCGCATTGTCAGTCCACCACCTCTCTGTATCCTCCCCGGGTTCTGTACATCCTGGGAAGCAGTGACACACCATTCCGTTTTTCAGTCAGAATTTTTCTGTTGTGAAAAGGGAGTCCAAGCTATACTCAATAGAAAGATGTTGAAGTTTTAAATTAGGAGGCAATTGATGTCTTATTTTCACTTCCTGAGATTTGCACTAGTAGGGCATGTCCACACATGCAGGTATGTGTGCTTGCAGAAGCTCAAATAGAAGTGGTGCAAATTTGAGCCGGGGCTTTTTTCCTCAGCGCACATGCTTGGACATGCACTTTCCTGTGGAGCAAATTGTGCCACTTGGTGCACAATAACCTTGCCTGGCTCCTCCTGGATCTGCAGCCAGGAGGAGCTAAAGCCCAAGAATAGCACCTGTGCTCTCCCCAGCAGTATAAAAAGCTGCCCTGTCCTGGCCTCATTAGTACAAAAAGCTGCTCTGTTAAGTAGCTTAGGGCTACTCACTCTCAGGAGCTTCTGGGGCTTGGCCACTTAATACCTGGGGACAGTACCCCTTGTGCCAGCTGGACTGCTGAAGCAGCCCTAAGAGTTCCCTGTACCCTCTACCCACTTCAGGGGTCTGGTAGTGGGGGCTGCTGCCTGGCTGTAACCTGCTGTGCACCTGCCAGACCCAGATGGGGACTGGTGTCCCCCTGCAAGCCCCAGAGGGGGCCGCCCCAGCCAGTAGAGGCATCTGCCCCTCTAGGCCAGCTGCCAGCAGGCTGTGGCTGATTGGTTGGCCTTCGTGTGGCACTACTGGCATGTGTGCCCCTGTCTCGCCATCTGGGCAGCTATCACCTGACAGATGTTCCCAGTGTGGTGGCCTGTTTTGAACTGTCAAAGCATGCCCTCCTGGCCCCAGTTGGCCAGGAGGTCATCCACCTCCAGCTGGGTCCAAGGTGCCAGCTCTGAGCAGGCAGGATCCTGCCACTGGCCTCCCTAGCAGGAATTCTGGTGTTCCTTATTGGAAAACTGAAAAATCCCTGATAAAAAAATCCCAAAGTCACTCTGTAAAATACCCTGAAATCCATGTTCCTCCACAATTAAAACAAAAGACCACTATATATATATATATATATATAGAGAGAGAGAGAGAGAGAGAGAGAGCAATCAGTTGGGCATGTTTTATTGATATAGCTACAGTGTTAAAGCAGTTTGGAAGACTACCAGTGTCTCTATCATAATAATAAAGTGAATTCTAAATACATGTTTCATGAATTCATGATTATATGTTTTTCAGCCCCGCATAGGGGTTACAACCTCCTCTCAGAGGCTACGGCCCCCCAACAGGGGCAATGCCCCCCCTGCATAAGCCACATGCCCCACCACCACTTTCTCCCTCTGCCACCCGGATTGCTGCCCCACCTGGCCCCATCCCTCACTGGCTCCTGCAGCACCCCCAGTGGCTGCCCCACCCAGCCCCGCCCCTTGCTCCCCCAGACCCCCCCAATGGTTGCCCCACCCAGGACCATCCCCCACATTCACCCCCAGCCCCCCATGGCTTCCCCCTCAACCCCAGCCTCTGGCACTTTCAAATTAAAAAAGCTTGTACTCACAGCAGGAGCAGGGGCTGTGTGGGCTCTGGGGCCTCCTGGCAGAGTCCCCCTGGGCAGCACAGGGCAGCAGGTGGCAGCAGCACCCAGGCTGAGGTTGCTGGGGCTGTCACGTGCCCCCCTCCGTGGTCCTTTTCCCCCTCCTCCAGCCCCATGACCCCTTATTTATTGGCAGTGGAGCCTGGGTCCAGCTCCCTGCTGCTGGCATGCTGCCTGCCCTCATGGACAGGCAGCATGCTTCAGCACCAGGGGGAGGGCTAACCAGAGTGTCTCTATGGCAACCAGAGTGTCACTATTGATGGCCCAGCCTCTGGTTGCCTCAGGTCATAGTCCAGGTCCATGGCCTGCCCCGCTTTTTTTATGGGCATTTTTTTTTTTGACCCCTGGATATCCAGGGGTCTAATTTTTCCCCAACGCTGCAGACTTGAAGCACGGGGAACATTTCTTGTTCCTGCACATGCCTCTTGCAGTGTCTTAAGGTGGTTTGAGACACTGCAAGAATCACGTGCAGAACCATCTGGACGTGCCTGTAAAGTCTAAGGGCCACATTCTGATCCCTTTCCCCAGATGAATAGCACTTTGCAGTTAATGTTTCCATTAAAAAGTATGGAGCAAAGTGGTGCTCATATGAGTAGCTGGCCCTGAGATACATTTTGGATGTTGATCTCTCCTCACCCAAGCAGTAGCATCTACTGTTGTTGCCATAGGAGCAAAGTCTGAGGCGGCTATCCCTGAGGAATAGGCGGTAACACAGGCTCCCTGGTGGCTGTTCCTGGTGCCCCGTTCACCCCCCAGCTCTGAGGCAGTGCTGTGCCTCCCATGGCAAAGCTTTCTGTGGGTGGCATTATTTCATTCATCTCTTGAGGGAAGGGGGACATGCTTGCATCCCATTGAAGTCTGCTCTTGGCTTTGGTGCCCTACTAGTTGAGCTACTGGAGGTAACATGCAGATTTTTCTTATCTTTGTTTTCATTTTTTCCCCAGTGGTTTACATTTGTATATATGTCTCTTAATATCTACTTGGCATTTATGGTATCCTCAACACGTATATAAAGCAGTGATTTATCCCAACGATATATCTATTAACCCATCCCAGTTAACCAATTGCAGCTGTGGAAGATGAGTTAACTTACAATATAACTGTATAAACTGAATGAATGCAAACACACACACACATGCACACACAAACACACACACACACATATATATATATTAGTTAACTTACAATATAACTGTATAAACTGAATACACACACTCCCATGTGTGGGTGTTCAGTTTATACAGTTATATTGTAAGTTAACTAATATATATATATATGTATATATATATATCTATCTATCAGAAAAGAAAATGTAATTAAAGCTACAGGTATGATTTCTGTTTGAAGTTACACTGCTGTAAATCTAGAATAATTATTTTGTTGTCACTTCAGCTATCTCAAATGTATGCTATGATATATGAGAGGAATGTAACAGTGTACAGTTTATGCAATTTGAAAACTCCTCTAAGGAAAGCAGTGTTAGCAGCAATAATATAGTTTTTTTAGCTACAATAAACAATAAGGCAAACAGATAGTGATGAGACATATGCAATTATCTTAAAAGAAAAGATACTAGATGAGAGAGAGCATTAAAATTCAGAGTTGTCACCAAAACACAAATAAACTGCATCACTAAGGTGGAACATAGGATAAGTTTGCCCCATTTCTCGACACTAAGCTTGTGTGAGAACAGCAGAATATAGAAGGCAGCCACCCTGCATAGAAGGGAAAAGCAATTTTATAGAAATGTACATGGAAAAACACGTAATAGAGGTACCAGTCCTAGGGGTGAAAGCCTGAAAAATCATTAAACCTGATTTAAAGTGTTAAAGGTAAGTGGAATACATGGAAAGGACATATCACAGCATTTGAAATTAAGACAAAATGTAATATGTTTGAAAATATAAGATATCTAAAGGATATTTCAAAATCAACTATATGCCAATGCAATGTCAATGTACTGCAACAGCTGATATTAACAATAAAGTCCAAAATGAAGAATGGACTGCACCATGAGGCAAAATACAATATAATTGAAAAGGTCGGGGAATGTTTGGAATGTGTGAGTGTAAAGCTTGGTGATGAACTGTCCATACATAGTTCCTAGAGCCTTGAATAAAACAATTAAAAAACATCACACTCTGTCTACCCAAGATGGCAGCAGTTAGCACATAGACAGATGCAACAATTATAGCATTAAAAGCTTTTTTATATAATTGTTACATTTTACACTCTTAAAGATATACACATTTAATAAATGTGTCAATGAAAGTGATTCTTCTATTCTATTTTGCACTGGTGAGACCTCATCTGGAGTGCTATGCCTAGTTTTGAGCACTGCACTGCCAGAAAGATTTGAGCAAACTAGAGAGAGTCCACTGGAAATGATTCAAGGATTGGGAAACATGTTTTATAAAGGCTAAAATAACTGGGATTATTTAGCCTGGAAAAGAGAAAACTGAGGTGGGATTTCTTAACAGTCACCAAATACCTAAAGGGTGGTTATAAAGAGGATAAGAATGGACTAATCTCTGTGACTGCAGGAGACTGGACAAGGATTGATGATCTTACATTTCAGCAAAAAGAATTTTAGGTTGTATGTTAGGGAGAACTTTATTGCTATGAGAGTAGATAAACACTGGAATGGGTCCCCCAGGGAAGCTACAGAGTCTCCATCTTTGGAAGCTTTTTAGAGCAAGTTAGGCAAATGTTTGGTTGAGATAATATAGTCATGAATGATTTAGTCAGAAGCGTTGTCAGAGGGTTGGATTAGATGACTTTCTGCGGTCCCTTTTAGTTCTATTTTTCTATGATTCTAAGTATAGCAAAAATAATTTCACTTTGTTTCATCCAGGGGCAAAGTGACAGCAATTCAGCATACTTCTGTCCCTATAAGAATATGCAACTATAATAATTACATTGTAACAGCTGGCTTGTGCTCCCAAACACCAAATGCCCATTCCCGTTCTAAAGCATTTAAAAGTTATTTCTGTATGAAGCCTTAGAAATTCTCTGCAGCAAGGGTATTCAGTGCACCAGATGCTCAATCCAGAGAATGGCAGATCAGAATACCATAGATTAAAAGGGCAGCAAATTAACTATTTAAAACACTCTATCTGGAAAAAAAATGCTTCAAAAGAATGCCTTTTGTTATAACATCTTCATTTCAAATATTCCAAGAAAAGAGTCATGGAATAGTTGAAGGAGCAACAGAAATTTAAGTCAGTCTCAATAACATTCTCATAAACACAGCAGCAGAGAGGGAGATGACAAAAAACATATTACTATTCCACACAATATGCAGGGAATGCAGCCTAAAATATAACCTCGGGAGAATGCAAATCGGAATAGAACAAATGAGTTATTTTGCTTGCATCTTAGAAAAAAAACTCAGACTTGATCCAAACAAACTGAAAGCAATAAAGCAGTTAAATGCACCAACCTCATGAAAAGACCTTGAAAGTATCTTGCTGATGGTGACCTATCTATTGAGATTTAAATCAAGATAAGTTAAAATCACATTGCTACTATAAGAATTGGGAGGAAAAACAAAACTGTGATAGCAATCTGTAAAAGATCTTTCAAAACAGCACTAAAATACTGTAATTAAAACAAAGCGGGGCGGGGGGGGGGGGGAAATACAAGAAGAAACTTACCAAAACCCCAATGGGGGGGGGGGGGGTAACTACAAGTAGACACTTCACAAGCACCAGTTGCTGTGGTATTGTTTTAGAAAAGAGCTCCAGTGACATTTAGATCAAGAATCCACCTCCAGTGCAACAGCATATACTCAAAAGAACTCTTGGTCATTGTTGCTGGATACCAGAAATATCCTCAGCACATATATGGATGCCCAGTAATACTTGAAAATGATAACACCCCTTCAAAAAATTGTTTAAAAACCTCTCATTCAGTTCCTAATCTTGAATGCAAAATATAACACTGAAGATAAAATGTATGTATGAATCTTTTATCCCACAGTTTTGCAGATGAATAAAATGCAAAGGAGGAGGATTATGTGTTTGTGATACTAAGGGCATAATAAGTATCTTTAAAAAAAACTATCAAAAGTAATGTAAGGAAACAATCAACAAGTCGATTATTTGAATAAAGAATAAATTGAATAAAGATTGAAAAGAATCATGTCTGCACAGAAACACATTTTCTTGGATATCTCAAACTTGCAAAACTAATCAATTAAAAGAGTTTGACTGTGGAAAAATAAATAGTGGCAAAAAGGGAGAAAATACTGATTCTGAGGAAAATGCAGCTGGACAGTCTGAAAGATTCATGAGGATAACTTTTAAAGCTAAGGAAAAGCGAGGTACATACTTTATTGGACAAATTGTTACATTTGTACAAAGTACTGGAGACAGATCTGTAAAGGATCTGTGTTAATTTGCAATGCCCTGAGCATACTATAGCAGGAATTGGTATAGTTCCAATTCAAGTTCTGAATCATTTGAATTCAGAGTGAGTCACACATCTGCTGATTATTAAAGCTGTGTTTGTGCATGTGCGATATTTTTTGCTGAAGTAATACAACTAAGCAACACATTAGTCTGCACTGTAGCATATCATGACAACGCCGTATTGGCCAGATGCAATACTTGTAATGAGCAACCAGATAATGGTCCTCAATGTACATCAGAAGAGCTTCATAGATCTGCTAATGATTGAAGTTTCACACGTGCAATGAGCAGTCCATATTATGCTCCGTCTGCTAGACTAACTGAGAGGTGAGTAACAAAAAACTAGGCAGATAAAGCCCAAAGCAAATGAAGATGGTCAAGATCTTTGCCTTATTTTGCTAACCTACTAAAATATACTTAGGAAATTAACCAGCGCAGGCATTAGAAAGCAGAAGGCTCAAATTAATACCTTATAAATTCTCTTCTGATTCCCACAGTTACAAATCAAAAAACAAAAGCAAAGAAAATAAAATGCAAAACAAACAAGCAAACAAAACAGAGTTCACTTGATTGTAGAAAAAGACAGAAATCTTCCTCTGATAAAAAATTCGATAATGTTGAAAATCTTTATGGTAATCTAGTATAACAATGTGAAGTCTAATGAACAGTAATTGAGCCAGCAACACAACCCACACAGAAAAAAATACTATTTTTTAGTTGAAAATGCAACATTTGAGGGCTACTATTAGTGTAAATATTATCTGATGAAAAAAATATAACCTGAAATGACAAGTGAAGAGAATACTAACTACAAATCCAACAAGCCATTACTACCCAATGAAATAAGAAATGCAGATGAAACCATCATAAGCTAAATCAACATGGGACTAAAGCTGTCCCTAAAGGTGTAAGAAGCTACCCTCCAGACATGGAAAAAGATTCAGCTTGAAAAGTAGAAAGGTATTTATCCATTGTAGTTTCTTTTTTTACCTGATTTTCTTCTTGCATAGGAAAGTTGTTGAAATACATGACTCTCCCAAACTTTCTCCTTAGTTTATTTATAACTTTTGTCATTAGTCATTACAGCTTCAGCTCCCAGTTACTCAGGTTCATAACATTAAACCAATAATTTTCATGGAAAATTATTTGGGGCATGTCCAGATAAGCACTTATGTGTAGTTTGTGGAGTCTCAAAGCTCTTTGAGGCACTGTAAACCACATATGGTGAATGTGTATCCATTCTCCATACTGCTAGTTTTCAGTGAAACACCAAAATTTGACAACCTGGAGATCCTGGTGTAAAAAAAACACCTGCCACCAAAAGCAGCAGTGTGGTACATGCAACAGCAGCATGCACCACTAGAAACAGAGCCTGGCTGTCCAGAGCTATGCTCTGGCTGCTGGATAGGCACCATGTGGCCAGATCAGCACTGCTGCTGCCCCAGGAGGCCTTCCAGGTACTGTCACCAGCTGGCCCCATAGGTGCTGGCTCTAGCCTCCCCTACTCCATCTGGGACAATTTGGCATGTACAGACAAGCATTGTATCTGGCAAGCATGTGGAGGGGCATGTCCTAGGGCACAAAGTAGCGACACAAATATGTGCCATTGCTATTTGTTTGGAAACAAACTTACCCTCCCCACCCCTGCATGTGTGCACTTGTCTGTACTTGCCCCTAGTGTCTGACAAATGTTTTTGAAACTGCATGTCTTGGGGCTGGCTTAGTGACATTTCAGCCATGGGTTGTGGACTTCATAACCTCGTTCATGAGCCTAGACTTCTCTGGAGTTTTGGCAGGAGCTTTCTTCTAGGAGTGAGATATGGGGAGGGCCTATCTCAGATCTTTTTTTCTGTAACTACATCAGAGGTCCACCTGGTGGAAGGAAAGGACATGATGCAGTAGTTGTACTTGTCGGGACCGAGGGCAGTCTGAGGCTATGGCCAGTAGCCCAGACCATCAGGTGGGGTTTTTCCACGATGGAGTAGAGTTAGGCACGGAAGCGTATTGGTTTTACAAAGGAAGATTTACTTCCACTGCCGATGGTCACAGTGCAGGAAGGAAACTTGCTTGAGTTGCAGTTGCACACAAACAAACACAAGTGAGATCTCTTCCAAATAGAACCAAAATGAGTCATCGATGTACAACTCCACGAGCACTTCACACGGGGGTACGTCAAATTTTCCACTATGACGGGGAGTGGCTAAAAGCTGATCAGGCCTCTATGTCCTCCTCCAAGACACACGCACAGTTTACTAGGTTCCACAGCACGCTCAGAGTTCCCCACGAGATGGTTGTGGAGTCCTCCAACTTGGGCAGAAACTGCTCTAACCTTTTATACGGCTAGCGAGCCAATTGCTAGCCGTCACGTAGGAATAATTTAGAATTGACCAATAGTGGGACACTAATTTGCATGCGTGTGGCGGGAGCTCTTTGCACCGGGGTTTTCTCTCTGCAGCTGAGAAATCCACCGTGCAAAGAAAGCTCCATGTGGCGGGAAAATTCCAATGTGCCAAGGCACTAAAAATCATTGGGTTATGACATGCCCCCTTGCTGATGGCACAGCTGGAATTTTAAACCACACGCGTGTCGTTTGAGTCATTACGAGCTCTCTCGGCTGGTTCATAAGTTAAACGGTTAAACACAAATTCAGACAACAAAATAAGTTCGTCCTCTAAGGACTGAATCAGATAATAGCTGGCACTAACACACAGACACATAATTATGTTCATAACAAGAAATTCAACTATCAGGACTTCAGTAGGCACCATGGCGAAGTCACAAGTCCAGTCCTCGCTTCTTTAATGATGTTCTCCGTCTCTCTCTCGGGACTTCCCTCCACCACACACTTTGAGTCCTGGACCTGTAAAAAGAAAATCCTCAAAACGATAAATTAACCTATATTACAATATTTACATGGAACCGCGCGCGATAGGGCAGTCAGCAAGATTTGTCGCCGTTCCCCGCTTTTCACAGCACACAATACAGGTGCTTGGGCACGGCTCTGCTCTGGATAATATTTCTCTTGCACGCTCGTGGATACAACCGACACGGAAGTAGATGGCAAACACCACGGGGTTTTATCCACATTCAGCAAGACGAAAACGTCGATGACAACGTCGAGGAGTCGTCGTCTAGCTTGTTTGGATACTGAAAACCCAGTTCATAGGCCAGTTGCCATTGGCCTGCTTCTCCCAGGACTCAGAGCTGTCGTTTGGTGAGCCCAGAATGGTTTATGAGGAATCCAAACATGATTCGCTCTTCAGGAGTTCTCTGCGGCAACAGTTGATGATCAGATTCGCTATGGCTTGCGCCCTGAGCTTCGATCGGGTATATAGTAGATCGATGCTCCCAGTTGCTGTGTGTTTTCGACTTCATCAGGATGTGCAATCACAAAAGCTGATGCAAAAGGTTGCTTGCAGGTTGACCAACCATTGGGTTGAGGAAAATCCGGA
>NW_005842003.1:2562451-2588846 GCF_000455745.1 Alligator sinensis
CCAATAGTGGGACACTAATTTGCATGTGTGTGGCGGGAGCTCTTTGCACCGGGGTTTTCTCTCTGCAGCTGAGTAATCCACCGTGCAAAGAAAGCTCCGTGTGGCAGGAAAATTCCAATGTGCCGAGGCACTAAAAATCATTGGGTTATGACAGTACTAAGGGCAAAATCTATCCCTTTGCACATAGTGTAAGAAGGTGAGATGAACTCAGGTTCCTGAAAACCACTAAGCTTTAGCACTTCCATCTGTTCTCATAACAAGCTACTTTAGAGGATGGATTGAAGCGCCTACTCTACTTTCTACAAAAAGGAAGAAGAGCTAAAGAAAAATAATGAACAAAACTTCCAGGAAAAGAACCCTTGTATGGTTCAATGGCAGATACAAGCATATTCAATCATTTTATACACCAATATTTCCTCTCTACCTCTGATCAACACTTGTGTGTGGTAAGTCAGTGGGAGATGAACTTTACATGTATGTTGTAGGTGATCTGGAAAAGCTTGAGCTTTCCTAATTCTGGCTGAACTTTCAGATGTATTCTATTTGATGAACTAGATGTTTACAAGAGTCTGTGAGTTAATCAGGAAGTTCTATAGTACTTGAGGTGAAGTCTTGTTCTTGGACACTGCATCATCTGGAGTAACATAGTATGAACACCCTTCTTTTTATGCAGGTGGACCATGCTCAATCTGAAGAGGTACCTTTAGGAAATGATGAATTAATGCTCTCTATCTTTGTTCAGCTCATACTAAAATGGTATCAAGAAACAACTTATGTGCTGAGGTCTGTAGAAATAGACAAGATCCAGTCAGATCAGACATGCATGTTCCTGGACTACTTAATTTTAGATTACAAATTAGACAAATTAGACAATTTGTAGCTTGTCGTGGACTTTCTCTGCTTACGGTAGAATTCTATTTCTTTTTGTATGTCTAAGTAGTAGGAGAGGGTTTTTTTGGAATCATGGCTGTTTATGTTCTAGATATGCATGCAGGTTCCCTATACAAGGAAGTGGGGGTTAGGGGGAGTGGGGAAGAGGGTACTTTCATGTTTTGTCCCTAATAATCAAGTCATTAAGTTACCTGGCTAGGAGAATAGAAACTCTGGATTTAAAAGAAGCATTGAAAAGGGGTGTGTATAATGCCTGACTTTGCAGTCTGCTGGCTAGAGCAAGACTGTTTGACTTCAGAAGGGCTGGGGTTCTGCATACCACACTGGTCATGGGCCAGGACTGCACACCCTGCAGACTCCTAGTACCCCTACCATATAAGCAGCATGAGCCTCTACTCAACACTCCCCTGCCTTACAGATTAATCCCTTGCCCCTTCCCTTCCCTCCTGGCTGCAGCTGTGTGGAAAGTGTGAGTCTACCTTGCCATGTAAGTGAACCCCCCTCCCACACACAACTTTTTCTAGTATTGCCACACAGGCAGCAAGCCTACCAGACTCCTGCCAGCCATAATGCCCTGCCTCAGACACCTGGCTACTAGGCCTGTGCAAATAGGGAAGTATTTGATTTGGATTTGGCCAATAAAGGGACAGTGATTCAATCTGGAGTTTTGGATCACTATCCTGAATTGTTTTGGTTGAATCAGCTTTGGAAGATTCAGTGCTGATTCAGAAAGATTCAGTGATTTGGATTGGCCAGGGAGAGGCAGGCACAGCTGGGCAGCTATAGGTTCTCCCACAGCTCCTCCAGTTATGCCTTCCTCTACCCAGGCAGGGGAACCATGGGAGAAGTCTCCATGGCTTCCCTTCCCGACCGCATTCCCTGTCCAGCCCCAGCCTAGTCCTGGCACTTAAAAAAACTCACCAGCTGAGGCATCAGCAACTAGGGCCTCTGGGTGCTTGTGGAAAAACCTCCCTGTGCAGCATGGAGCAGTAGGGGGGAAGCAGGGATTGCCCCCTCACCTGGCACTAGTGTGGCAGCTGCCCTATGTTGCCCCAGCTCCCAGACAGCGCATGGTGCCCTTCCAAGCTGTGCCGCACCCATGTTATGGCCTGGATGCCAATCAAGAGGGGCAATCCCCACTGCCCCCTACTGCCCCATGCTGCATGTGGGGGGCTCTGCTACAAGTGCCAAGAGGTCCCAATTGCCGCTGCTGCATCTGGTGAGTATGGGGCTTCTTTTTTTTTTTTTTTTAAGTGCCGGGAGGCTGAGGCGGGGCAAGACATGGGGCCAGGCAGGGCAGCCATTGGGACTTCTCCTGCAGCGCCTCTGTCCTGGTGGTGAGGAGCCACGTGGGCTATGCCCTGCTGCCGCTTGCCCAGCAGGCATGGCGGGGGGGGGGGGGGCACGATGCAGGCGTGCCTCACTTCAGGTGGCAGCAGGGCATAGCTCCCACTCCGAGAGCTGCTGTGCCTGCATCAGCGCTGGGAATGGGGGCTCTGCTCTGCCACTGCTTGCCAGCTGGCATGGGAACCACAGGATGCAAGCGTGTCAGCACTTAGAGTGGGTGTTATGCCCTGTTGCTGCTTGCCCCCTTTGGGGGGGGCACGATGCAGGCGTGCCTCACTTCAGGTGGCAGCAGGGCATAGCTCCCACTCCGAGAGCTGCTGTGCCTGCATCAGCGCTGGGAATGGGGGCTCTGCTCTGCCACTGCTTGCCAGCTGGCATGGGAACCACAGGATGCAAGCGTGTCAGCACTTAGAGTGGGTGTTATGCCCTGTTGCTGCTTGCCCCCTTTCACCTGGAGTGAGCCCCCCCACCCCCCCTCCCAGACTAACACGTTCCCCCACCCCAGCTGGGCAGCTTGTCCCAGCCCCAATCCCTCCCTTCCCCCACACCCCTTCTTTCTCCCCTCCCCAAACCCCAACAGACTTATGAGCTGGAGGCAGCTGTATCTACTGCCTGTTCAGTCTATGGCCGAATCTCTGAAGTGAACACATCTTTTCTGAAGCTTTTCTGAATCAATTCAGATGCTTCAAATCAATTAGGAGCTTTTAACTGGTCTCCTGATTTGATTTGGGTTTGGAGATTCAGGCTCTGAATCAGCCCCGATCTCCTCCAAATTGTATCAACTATCGAAGCTTCATGCGGCTCTACTGGCTACCACAGCAGAAAAAAGAAAAGTGTGTGGGTGGGGGGGGGGGGGGGGGGAACAGGGTCTGTGGCCATATATTAACCCTCACAAACAACATATGGTCCACTGGCTGCCATTTGGATAGCCCTGGATTACAGCACTGTGATGGAAGGTTAGATGGCTGAAGTTTCAAATGCATTCTTATGAAGGATATACAGGGGGTTGCCTTCCCACCCCATTTTGTGGGGTTCCTTAAAGTTTTCTATCTCTCTATAGATTTGATAGTTGAGCACAGTTGGGCATTGACCGAACCTACCAACTTTTATCAGGAAGTTTGTTAGGGTTTCCCTCTGTCTGGCCAATTAAAATCCATTCCTTTATTTCCTTTCTTTGCAAGAGATTTATTCAGTCACTACTCAGTAATCTGACTGTGAAGGTTATCTTTTTGGTGTATATTGACAATTTGGTTTTTGTGGCTGATTGGGCACATCTGCACATGCAAATGGTATGAGTGGGCCCATGGGCATCTACATTTACAGGGAAGTGGGAAAGTGGGAGTAGATTTGCTGCTCATAGCAGCAGTCTTCACTCATCCCTGCTGGCTCTGCACTGGCCCTCTTCAGCATGCAGGGGGACTCTAGGCTCCCCCTTGGTGCTAGCGCAGGGGCTGGCAAAGAGAACTGAGGCAGGAGACAGTTGTCTCCTGGTGGAGGCTGGGACATTGCTCCCTGTCCTCAGGAGCTGCCTGCTGCTGAGGTGGGCTCTGCTGCCAGAGTCTGGGCAGAGACAATTTCTACCTGCCTAGGGGCGATGCATAGGGGGTGCATGCAGGTGCATAGGGGGTGCATGCATAGGGGGTGCATAGGGGGTGCATGCAGGTGCATGTGCATCCCCTGAGCATGGCACCCTACAAAAAGGGTGGACTGTGATACCCGCTAACTACTGCCAATGCTGCCAGCAGTGTCTGCAAGTGGTTGCTGACCCCTGGTCAGTGCTCACCAAGCCCCCGCCCCACTGACAGTGCTGGCAACATCGCTGGGAGCTCCCTCACTTACAGCCACCATGCTCCCACCACCACTGTGCATCCCCAGCTGTGGAGGGCATGCTTCATTCATGCACCTGCCTCAGCACTCCCTTTCCATGATCTCAGGGCCCAGGCTCAGAGATTCTCCCAGCCTGGGCCCTGTGACTGTGGACCTAGACTGTAGATATAGAAATCTCTCAGCCCCCACTCCCCCATCCTGATCACGATGCAGGGGCTGGGAGCTCTCTGATGCTGGGGCAGGGGGACATTGTGCCCACCTGGGCAGTAGTGGTGTTGTCTGCCCTGGCAGCAGGCAGCTCCCGAGGGCAGGGAGCAATCTCCCACCTTTGCTGCCTGGCTGATATTTCTTCCTGGTCAGTTGTCTACACATGTGCTACTGTCTAGTAAGTCATTGGGAGTACATTTACTACTTGTATTTACAGGTAGGAAATTTACTCACAATTAGAGCAAATTACTGTGCAATAGGTGTCTGCATGTATAGACTGTGATTCTTACTGTGCAGGAATTTGCTTTCATCTTGAGTAAAGTGGCTTATGTAGACGTACCCACTATCTAGAAAACCTGGTGCATTTCTGGGTGTACTGTAATAAATATATTCTAGTTAAAAAGTTTTTAAAAAGTAAAGAAAAAAATTACCTGTAAATGCTGTTAGAGATGGATTGCACATATTTAATTCATTCATGATAATAGGAAAGAGGTATCAAATACCTGGAGGGTTATAAGTACTACTACTACTACTACTACTACTACTACAATAATTAATAAAGTGAGCAATGCATTAACTCCTAGTATAATGCTGTGGCATAGAACATCTAATATATAGCTATCATATATGTGAACTGAGGAGTGGTGATTAGGGAAGTAGTTATTACATATCTGTATGGCAGTGCTGAGACCAATCTACATCAAAGAGATTGACGTGTTTTTGATTATGGTTTATAAATGATGGATTTGTCAGGAAAAAAAAATTCTAAGAAAACATGTTTCTATCAGTATTTCCAATTCATAGAATCATGGGGTTTAAAGAAGAAAAAAAAAAACAACCCTCATCCAGTCTCCAACACAATCACAGAATCTGCCTCCTAAATCAGCCCTTTTCAGCCTCTTCTTTTGAAAACTTCCAGCAAAGTTTGGAGGCTTTCTCAGACACACAGCTGAACTTTGATAATGTTCTGATGCAAGAACATTTTGAAACCTGCCTGATTTCCTTGCATCTAATGCTTACATTTTGCTTTGGATCTGAACCAGGATTCAAAATATCAAAATCTTCCAAGAATGGACACTTCACTTGAAAATAATGCCACACCACTGAAAGGTATATTTAGAACCAGGGGCTGGAAACTGAAGCTAGCTAGCCATTTTCAACTTAAAAATAAGGCATAGTTATATTTCTGCAAGTACCAAAAAATGCTAGATTCTCCCTTCCCTGATGTCTTATAATCAAGATTGTGTGCCTTCTAGAAAGCTGCTTTTCAGAAGGGAAAAATAGGTAAAAATGTAATGATCCATGATCTGAGGTTAGACTAGTATCTAATGGTTCCTTCTGGATGCAATGAAAACAAAAACCCAGCACTGTGAAGGTGACTATTATAAAATTCACTCTGTTTCCTTATTCTGGGAAAGGATTTATTTCCTATAATTCTCAACCTGGGTATACTTTTCTTAATCTCTAACTGTAAAAGACATCTCTAAAAAGATCCTGATAGTATATACAAGTGAGAGGTAGCTTCTTTAAATGTTGTTTTTCTCTATTAGTTTCAGGCTGCTGAACTCAAGGTTGTGGAAAGTATGCTGATGAGACAACCTGAACAATGAAGCTTCAAAATTGTCCATATTCTATTTTGGTAATGCATGAGTTATCTACTACTTGATCCTTCCATCATATTAATTTGAATTTGATTTTTTTTTCAAGTTACTGATAGAAATAAAAAAGCAGTCTACCTACAGCATGGATAGTTTGCCCTTTAGTTCAAATCAATATGTTCTTGCTGCAAGGCACAACACAGATTATTTAAGTTTTCCTTTCAAAACCCTGAGAAAACATTAGTATACCAAAATAAATCTAGGTTTACAATATAACAGACATTATTCTGCAGAAATAACATGAATCTACTAGATAATAGAACTCTGAGTACAGAAAGTTTAAGATTGGAAGATATTGTAGTATTGCCTTAAAGAACGTCATACCTTCTCATCACTTTTTAAAATTCTTTTTTAACTTTCTTTTCCCTCTGGTAGAAAATAAATCCAAACAATTTGTGTACTGGGCCCAATCTTCAGCCAGAGGAAATTCATATATTTAATGTGTAGTTTATATATATTTTTCAAGTGATATCCCATATCCCTGCAGTGTCCTAGGACAGGAGTCAGAAACCTATGCCCTGCACGTTGGATTCAACCTGCAAAGGAATTCAAGTCAGCCTGCAAAAGTCTGATGTGGTCTATATTTTACTAAGGACACGTTGATCCCGTCATTGCCTCCAGTTCCTCTAGCCAGCTGCTCCAGCCCATACGAAGGGCTGTTCTTCCTCACTGTAGCCTCTACTTACCACTCCTAGAGCAACCGCAGGTGAATGGTGGCCTGTAGCAATGGCTGGGCTGCAAGTTGCAGCCCATGTTAGTAAAAGGTTGCTGACCCCTGTCCTAGAAGATGAAGTTTATTCTTATATGTTTGATAGTCTGCTCAGTTTTCTCTAGTTTGACATGGCTGAATATATTTCATATGCTGAATTTGCTAGTTATTTGGTTTCTTCATGTGTGACACTATGTTGCATCATTTTTGTTATTATATCACTGGAGAATTGTGTTATATTGTCCCAGATGTATTGTGTTTTCTGTCTCAGTAGAAGCCCAACATTGTTCTGTTTACAATCATGTAGAAATGAATTTCTACAGACTCTATATGTCATTTAATGTTTGTAATAGAAAAGCCACTTAATAAAATCTTAATTAGAATATAAAACAAAACATGCTTCAGCCTCATCAGGCTTTCTTAAGATTTATAGTGAAGGTAGGCTCAATGTATAAAATGAGAGCTCAAACTTATAGTAAACATGCAACCAAAAATTTCAAAATACATTTATTTCTGTAGATGAGGAAATCTTGAAAAAGCATTAAAAAAGAACATAGGGATCAGCTCCAGACGAGTGCACATGTGCCTCTTGCCCCACCTCAAACCCCTTTGAGGTGTGGCAAGAGGCACGTGTGGGAACAAAAAAATGTTCCCCGCGCTGCAAGTTTGCAGCATGGGGAGAAAATTAAACCCCTGGATATCCAGGGGTGTAAAAAAAATGGAAAAAAAAAAGTAGGGCAGGCTGCGTGTTCTATGGTCTGGGACTGTGCCCTGAGGCAACTGGAGGCTGGGTCTCTAGGGAGATGCTCTGGCTGACAGAGCATCTCCATGGTTGGCCCCTCACCCTGGTACTGAAACACGCGGCAGGCCAGGCTCCTTGTTCAGCACCAGGGCTCCTGTGATGGTGAGTAAGGGGTTGAGGGGGCTGAAGGAAGGGGGAGGAACCATGGTGGGGACCCCCACCAACCCCACCCACTTCTGCAGCCCCCCTGATCCCTGCCCAGCCCCTCCCCCTACCTTTCCCCCAAGCCCCCCAGGGCCAGCAGGACTTGACATGTGCAGTGTGCGGTCCCTGCACACTGCGCTGGGTCCTGATGCCCTGGGCCTGGCCCCGCCGGGTGGCACAAGGGCCCTGAGGGCAGCAGGGGCTGTCTGGGCCTAGTACGCAGGGACCATACATCGCGCTGGGTCCTACCACCAAGGGCCCAGCCCAGCTGGGCAGCAGAGGAGCCCTAGGGTTGGCAGGTCCTGTTACCAAGGGCCCAGCCTGGACTAGCCCAGCAGCAGAGAGTCCCCAAGACCTGTCTGGGCCCAGCATGCAGTCCCCATGTGCCACGTTGTGTCCTGCCAGCAAAGGTCCAGTCTGGCTGGGTGGCAGACGGTCCCCAAAGCCAGTAGGACCCAGCTGGGCCCAGCACGCAGTCCCCGCATGCCATGCCAGGTCTTGCCGCCATAGCTTAGAGCACCCCACTCCCGCTGCTGCTGCTAAAGGTAAGTAATGGGCCCTGGGTGGGGGGCTGGGGCCCTCCAGGGTGCCTGGGACCCTAGGCAGGGGGGCTGGGGGTCTCCAGGGGGAGCTGGGACCCTGGGAGGGGGGAGTCTGTCATCCTCCAGGGTGCCTGGGACCCTGGGCAGGGGGGCTGTGGCCCTCCAAGGTGCCTGGGACTCTGGGCGGGGGGGCTGGTGCCCTGTAGGGGATAGGAGCTGTGGCCCTCCAGCGGGGAGGTGGGTGGGGCAGGGGGGGCATTCCATGTGCTGTGTGGGGCGGCTGCACCCTGTGAGGGCCAGGGGACCCACCCCTCCTGAGCAGCTCCCTCCGCAAGGTCCCCCACATCCACAGTCCCCCCAGCAATGGCCCCACATCTACCCACACACCAACCCACATCCCTCCACACCCACCCACCCACCTTCCACCCTACCCCTTCCCACGCCCTTCCTGCAAACACTACATCCCCCAATCACACACATATCATGTGTGAAGAAAAACAAAAATACACATCAACACATATAGGTATTTAGAATTTATTTTATCATGATGATAAAGACACTGGTAGGCTTCCACATTGCTTTAACACTGCAAATATACCAATAAGCATTGCCCAACTGATTGCTCTCTCTCTCTCTCTCTCTCTCTCTCATATATATGTGTGTGTATGTGTGTGTGTGTGTGTGTGTGTGTGTGTGTGTAGAGTGGTCTTTTGTGTTAATGGTGGAAAAGCATGGATTTGTGGGTATTTTTTAAAAATGGATTTGGGATGCTGCTGCAGCATTCTAGCTAGCACTAGGAGTAGTGTCCCCAGGTACCAAGTGGCCAAGCCCCAGAAGCTCTGGAGAGTGAGTAGCCCTGAGCTGCTTGCCAAGGCAGCTTTTTTTTTACAGGTGGGGCCAGGACAGGGCAGCTTTTTATACTGCTGGGGACAGCACAGGTGCTGGCCCCAGGCTCTAGCTCCCCATGGCTACCGATCCAGGAGGAACCAGGCAGGGGTACTTTGCCCCAAGTGGCACAATTTGCTCAACAACTAAGTGCATGTCTGAGCACATCTGCTGAGGCAAACAGCCCCAGCTCAAATTTGCACCGCTTCTATTTGAGCTGCTGCAAGCTCATGTGCTTGCATGTGTGGACACGCCCAAAAGGTTTAAAAGAGGTGATGGATGGCAAATGTAAGGTGATTTTGTAATAGAAAGGTTATTTGTGAAAACCAGCGTTGTTTGAGGATGAATATGCAAGTGGATTCCCCATAAATTAAGAGAGGGGGTAATAACAATAACTTTCTATTAATAAATTTTGTATGGTTTATTGTTTAAAAATGCAAGGAAATTGGAAGGAACAATGCTTATGGGATGGACAGAATTGACCTCTGAGTACATCTAAATGGCTCCTCACAGTAAATAACTTACTCTGCAAATAAGTTGTCTTCCCTTTTCCTCTTTATGAATCACCCAATAACAGACTTCAATTTGTATGGCTTTGTTCATTAGAAATGTTTTGGTATATATTTTATGCAAACATATTTCACTTGATGAAATGTTCGCAAACTATTGCTCTGCACATCAACTATTCATAATTTCCTCTGTGCAGTCATAAGGTACTGTTTCTACTCAGTGATTAGATAATAAATAAAACTGTTATGAACAGACAGAATAGATGGAACAGGGCAATAGAGTTGTAAAAGTTGATGTGCAAGCTTTTTTGTTGTGTTTGCATAGTACCTGCCATAATGAAAATCTGGTTTATGACTCCAGCCTGTACCTGTGGTAATACAAATAACTTAATCTGGGTTGTTTTATCTTACGTATTTATATTTCCAGTCAGTATTTAACTAATACATTTTTGTTGCTCTTTATGTTAAGGCAAATTCCAAAAAGTGGATTTGTTAGAACCTATTCATAATGTTAATTAGAAAGTTAAAAAGAGAAAGGTATAATTGATTCTCACAAGCTGAGAGAGACAAAAGAAGGATGTGAAGAATTTCCATCATAATATTGATGCCTTATAAAAGTGTATTCTTGGGTAAATTAAAATAATAATCAATATAATCTAGATTCCAAATATGGTGCCAATAGCCCAGTTTGATGCAGTCACTTTTTATGATTTAACAGTTATTGTTTAGAAGGTTTTTGAAATGTTCTGTTTTGCAAAATAGGAAACATTTTGTTAGTCAGTATAAACTGTCTGATTTGTTTAAGTTGCCTTAAGTTGCTCTAGAGAAAAGTCATTTCCTATGGGAAAATCTGCATTTTATCAGCTCCACAGTAGGGTGACATTTTCACATAGTTTATTTGGTGTCAAACATAAGCCACATCATTGTCAACAGCTGTGAAATCTGTTTTAGAATCACTCTAGATCAAAATATTAGCATTCATTACTATTGTATATCAAACAGATGTTCTCTGAAAGTCGAGGTGGGATCAGGATGTCAAGGAAGATATCAGCAAAACTGTGAAATGGTACATTGTCTGCATGACAATGCTATCTGAGACCATAACATGTCATAATAACTGCTAATGAAATCATGTACTGAGAGAATAAAAGGGAGCCTAGATGAGGCACTTACAAGAATTATAAAGGGATTCAAATGGGAACTGTTAAACCATGTGGTGAATGATGAATCAGATAAGTGCCATTCAAGCCATCTAAGATCAACAGAGGTGAGCCCAAAATGATAGCTCAGTCTGCCTAACAAGATTTAATGATTAATAATGACAAGTGTGGCAAAAGTATCCAGTGTTAATAAATAAATCTCACTATGGCAAGAACACCTACTTATGAGGTCATTTACAAATCTGTTGCTCTGCTTATCTAAACTAAAATTGATTGTTAAGGCCAGCATTGATCAGAAGTGAGATGTGACACACATGTAGTGGCTTCAGGTATAAAATATAAGATATTAGAAAGTAGTCTGCAATTAAAAGGCATAACATTAATTGTCTAAACCAGGAGCACAGTGCTGTTTATTTACTACTGTCTGCTTCATTTTCAGTGATTATGACAACAAGAAATATTAAGGCTGTGCGAAATTTCGCTGACTGTTGTTTTGATAATTGTAATATATGCAATTATCTACTTATATTACATAAATCAGATAACATTACAAAAGAACACACAGATTTTCCAGCACACCTAGGTAAAGACACTATGAAACACACCACAAAGCGTGGTGGAAAGGCAGTTGGCAAGCCCTTAAGGAGGGGCAGAAGAGGGGGTGGAGGGAGAGCTGTAAGTTCCCTACCCCCCGTACTAAGATGCAGCCTCTTTGCTACAGCAAGCAGGCATGAGGCTTCCACTAGTACAGGCAGCAAGGAGAAGGGAGCAGTGCCAGTGCCACTACCTGTGCCCGAGTCTGCATCCCCTCCGAGAACACCAGCCATAACCACCCCCCCACTACCACCATGACAACAAGCACCAGCACCAGCATGACAGTCTTCTCCACCCCTATTTCACTTCCCATGCTGAAACTTCCAGTGCCCAAGGAAGAGCTGGCACTGGATCTGGATCTTAGTGCCCTAGCTAGGGAAATTCTGGGGAAGGAGAACAAATCAGTTGAATTTATGCTTGACACTCCTCAAGTTTCCCTTAGAGTCAGGTCTCCTTCCCCAGAAGGCACTTTGAAGGTGGTTGATATAGAGGTGGAGGCAAGAAGCTCAGCTGAGTCCACTCCTCATCTTGCTGTGCCTCTGCCTGCTGAGGAGGGGGAAAGTGCATCAGCATCCACACATGCACCCGCACCCAAGAAGTGAGCAAGTAGTGTGGTCTGGGATCATTTTGAGCTGGCAGATTATTCCCACATATGCTATCTGCCTGCACTGCCAAGCCAAAACCAGCCAGGGCAAGGGAACAAAACATGGGCACCATGGGGATGCTGATGCATCTCTACAGGCACCACCTCCTTTCCCTTGCTCCTCTTCAGCCTGGCTCCAGTGGGAGCATGCCCAAAGGGAAGTCCCCCTCTCACTCCGAAGCCCCCGTCCCCCAAAGCAGAGGTAGGCCACCCTTGAACAGTGGGGAAAAGGTGGACAGAAAGGGGGGTGCATTGCAAAGGCAAGTAAGATCACCCAGATCACTGGGGAGATGTTTGCTGTGGATGGGCAGCCCTTCCCCTTAGTTGAGCTGCCAAGGTTCAGGAGGCTCCTGGCACTCATGACCCCATCATACCAAGTGCCTGCATGCACCACCTTCAGCAGAACAGTGGTGCCCTCCCTGTATGAGGCATGCACGGAGTATTTAAGGGAGGAACTGCACAAGGCAGGTGTGCAGGTGGCCTTACATTTCATCTTGGACATCTGGAGCAGCTGGGATGCAGATCATGATACCACTCCCTCACAGGACACTGGTGCAACCAGTTAGGCCATTGGTGGGCTCTCCTTCAAGCCAAGGTGATGGATGAGTCCCACACGGTAACTGAAATCATGGGGGCAATGAACCACTTGGTGAAGGGGTGGTTCATTGGGCAGGCACAAGTTCCACCTCATTGTCAGGGACACCTTGGAGGGGGCCAGGGCTGCCGGTGACAGCACAAGCAGCACCAGTAAGCTCATTTTGAAATGCAGGAAGGTGCCAGGCTACCTCCACTGGAGCATCAGGGAGGGAAAGATGCTGTGGGACAAACAGGCAGAGCTGAACATCCTACAGCACAAAATTATGCAGGATGTGGAGACTTGATGAAACTCCACATACCTGATGCTCGAGAAGCTGGTGGAGCAACAGAAGGCCATCCATGAGATGGCCTTGCTCAGGGAGATTGGGATCAGCAGGACCCTTACCAGAACTGCATGGGATACTATCTCAGATCTTGGTGGTCCTCAAGTTCTTCCTTGATGCCACCAACACCCTCAGCGCTGGTGATGCCCTCCTTAGCTAGATGATCCCTATAGTAAGGGAACTTCAGAGCCAAATGGAGACGTTCCAGGGGATCAATGTTCCTGGTTGGGGCAAGCCACTGTCACCAGACATTCAGGCACTAGTGAGGCAGATGAAGGAGGGTATCAGGAAATGGCTTGATCCCTTGTGGTGCAGTACGGTCCACGTGCTGGCTACTATGTGTGACCTGAGAGTGAAGGGGAGAGTATGCAGCAGCCAAAGCCTGAATCAGTGGACAGAGGGGCTGGTGAAGTTGAGTCAGGAAGGCAGAACGGTGGAGGCGGGGGGACGTGGAAGAGGGAGATCCATTGTCCCATGCCAGCATGCCATCCACTAGCCAGTCTCCTCCTCCACCACAGGTAGGTGCTGCCAATGTGGGCCAAGGACATGGCTTTCATGGTTGGGGCCAGGGGCACCAGAACCCACCATCAGGCAGGTAGCACTCAGGCCTTGGTGGCTTCCTATCTCGCCAAGGATGTGGAGCCACTGCTGTGTGACCCCTTGGCGTACTTGGCAAGCCACAGCCAGATCTGGCTGGATCTGGCCATGGTTGCTTAGAAACACCTGTCCTGTCCACCAACCAGTGTTCCAAGTGAGAGGGTGTTCAGCATTACTGGTGATGTAGTGACACCCCACTGCACCTCCTTGGATCCTGGTTTGTTGAAGCAGATGGTGTTCTTGAAAGTGAACCTCCACTGCTGGGGTTCCCGAAGTTCCAGGTGCAGATGATGGTTGCAGTGGAGTTGTGAGGCTCTGAATTAGCTCAGCTTAGCTGCCTGGGATGGCAGCTTTCTGGTAGAAAAACCTTTCATCAGGCTGAGGAAGCACCTGCAGTTGGTGCATGTGCTGTTCCTGGATAGAAGGAATTCTAAAGAATCCAGAGGCTGCACTGGCATGCAATGAAGGCAAGAAAGCCAGTCAGTGAAAATGGAAATGGAGGCATCAGGGGGTGAGGGACAGACTGACGACGGGTTTTTCAACTCAAAAGCTTGCTAAGATATATTTATCCAACTGTTCAGTTGTTCTACTAAAAGATACCAGATCGACCCAGAGAACCTTGTCACCAGTGCCATGTCCTTAGACCAGCATGGCTACAACTTATACCCCTAGATCCCTGTCCCCAATCAGCTGACCAGAAGTACACAGGGCCCTAGGCACATCTAAGCCCCAGGGCTGGGGCTGGCAGGGAGAGTTCTCTGGCAGCTGCTGGAGAAGAAGCTCCTGCAGGACAGGAAAGTAAGGCTCTGTCACAGTTTGGCTGCCTGAGATGCTAGTGCTACTGTGCTGATTACTTACCTGTTGTTATTTAAAGTACTGGACTGGACTGAGGCTATAGGGGAGGAGGATACCACTTTGGGACACCCTGCCATGTCGTGTAGAGGCCCCGGCACGAGTGAGGGCACACCTTAACACACACAAAGCACACGTCATGAGTTTTGCTTGTCATCAGCTTGAGGTGCAGTTTCCCAGAAACCCCTGAACCTGTTTCCTTGGAATTTGGCAGTCTTTGTGGCCTCAGAAGGGGGTACAATACCTGCAGTTTTCATGATCCTGTACCATCATACTTACAAGTGACATGTGTTTTGCTTTCAAGATTTTGAGGTGCAGTTTCCCAGAAACTCCTGCACCTACCTCCTGGAAACTTGACAAACTTTGTGGCCTTAGTAGGGGCTACTTTCCCTGATGTTTGCATTACATACACTTTGGGCAAGAAATGACAAAGTTATAGGCATTTTCATGATTCCCCATTATAGCCTATGGGTGAAACATCGAAACAGAGTTGAAACAGCAAAACAGTTTTGATGAAAAAAAACAGAACAGTGCTTCAAAATGAAAGAAAACTTGAAATGAAACACCATCTCATTGAAACAGTGAAACAGAAATTGAAAAGAAACAGTGCTGCTTTGCACAGCCCTGGGAAATATGTAGATGTTCTTGCCAATCTGTTTGAAAGAAGTTTTGTACATTTCTTAAAGGAGAAAGAGAACAGGGAAATTACCTTTAAAAAAAAAATTCAAGAGTTCATTGAAAAAAATCCTATGTCCAGTGATACAAAATACTGGAGAGCTAATTAACATTGTAGCTTTTCCAAATCTAGCTAGTATCCGATGCAGAGTTTAATATTATTACATTATTTTTACTTTGAACTTCAATAGGACTCATATAATCATAGTGACTTTGTCATTTGAATTTGCAACTGTGTATCCAGTCACCTCCATCTTTGTTGCCAAATTCAAATTATATATCAGCAGTGCTGTTGTGAGCATCTTATTAAGATAAGCCTAATTACTGAGTCATGATCAAGCATACCAGTGTCTGCTAACAGTGTTTTCATCCTCCTTTAAACACCAGATGCACTCTGCTGAATGTGTTCTAACTATGTGGGTAATATTGCTTTGAAGGAGACCTCTGTTAATTGTAAAATTAAGAGAATTTTTGTGTGTTGTTCCTGGGGGCTAAGCAGCTTCAGTGAATGAGTACTGCTGCTTTTCACCAATTTGTTTAACATCTTAATCTGGGCTTGGAAGTAATGTGCTCCTCATGAGGGGAATCTACACATGTGCTTTTCTGTAGAATTGACTAATTAGCTCCACAATAAAGTGTCACCATCTATACATGGGGTGCTATTAGGCTGGAGTAGAACTGATTAACTCTGCCATAATATAGTACTGACTGACACAAGTACTATACTATGATGGAGTTATTTAGTGCCCTGCAACACATATGCAGATGGTGTCCAGGGCTGGCTGGAGCATGAAGGGATTACAAGGCAGGGGCTATCTGATTCTGATTTGGCCCAAATTGGGGACAGTGATTCAATTAACTGATTCAGATTACTGTCCCTGATTCGATTCAATTCAGCCAAATCCAAATGAGAAGATTCAATGCTGATTCGAAAAATCAGTGATTCAACCATAGACACAACTTAAATGGTTTTTCTACATACCTCAATGTAGCAGACATGGCTCATGCAATGCTGGGGCAGGATAGAGTGTCCCACAGGAGCATGGGGGGCCCCCCTGCATGCTCAGCCTCAAACCCAGAAGTGGACCAGAAGTACTTCCAGTCCACTTCTGGGTCCACTGCCAAGCCCACAGGCCACCCCCATGTTACCCCAGCTCAGCAATTGGCCACGGGGGGACCCCAGGTGTCCCCCCAGACCCAGGAGGCACCAGTTGTCAATCAGGGAGGTCTGGGGGAACCCCCAGCGCACTCCCCAATGGACCTGGAAGTGGACCAGAAGTGCTTCTGGTCCGCTTCTGGGTCTACTGCCAAGCACACTGGGAAGCCCCCCACATTCCTTTGGGATGCTCCATCCACCACAACATCACAGAATTCACGAGCCGCCTGGTACCTTGATGTATGTAGAGAAACATTTAAAGCTGTGTCTATATCCAAATCATCAAATCTTTCCGAATCTCTCTGAATCGATTTGGGGGGTTCCATAGTTTCATAGTTATTAGGGTCAGAAGGGACCTATTAGATCATTGAGTCTGACCCCCTGCCCTGGGCAGGAAAGGAAACCCTTTAATCTCTCCAATTCAATTTGGAGAAATTAAAGGGTCTCCTGATTTGATTTGGATTCAGAGATTCAGTGACTGAATTGGGCCAAATCTCTGCTGAATCAAATCAGGGACCAAAGCTTCGCACAGCCCTACTGTACATGCATATCAGATATGCGTGGGTTCACAATGCAGGGTTTTCATCATGCTTTAAAGTAAATGGCAAAGGCAGGATGGACTAAATAAATCAAGATGCTGACATTTATGATCTTATCAAAGCAGGATCCTAAACTGGATGTGCAGTTGCAATAGATTGCATCCAACCCTATTTTTTCATAGAATTTCCTCACTATTCTCATCTTGCCACATATATATGATTTCTATAATGCTAACACTTGCTACTTTTTCTCTTATGTTCTTTCTCAATGCATAGCCCCTGGTCACTTGCCCTAGTCCCTTTCCATGCATAAGATATTTGGTATAGGTACTTTGGGGCCATATCTTCAAAACTGTGGGTACACTTGAGCTATATATTCTTATTTATAGAATAAGACTCCTGCTATAGGAGGAGACTGGGACTCCTGCTATAGGGTTGGTTGTTTGGCATTTTCAATAAAGTCACCAGGTACAATCATTGATTGTCTGTGATTCTGCTTCTAGAAAATAGTCCATTACCTGGAAATATGAAACATCTTATCTGTGTAATTTACACAAAGGGTAAATTTGTTTCACCGTTCACTGAGAATAAATCACCTAGACCTCTGATTTGTGCTTCTCTCTCAGTCACTTCATGTAGCCACCAACTGTCAGTATGCCATGACCTCTAAGTAATCATGCTCTCTTTTTCTACAAGCAGCAGATGCACTGATATTTTTGGCTTATCTGTTGAAGATTGCCAACTGCTTACAGCTATTATGTTATGTTCTTTACATACTAAATTGTTACTGACTGTTACCATTACAGTCTCTTTTATGACCTTTCTTTGACTTTCTTCTGAACATTTTGGGCCATAGTGTGCACTGACAGTTACCAGCACACAGAGACCTGTTTATAGGATATTAATGGATGTAGAGTTCACTTGTTGGGAGAGCAACTTTTTAATGAGATCTTCTTAACTGTGCTTCCCAGGATAATCTGATCCTACAGGTGAAATTTTGGTTCTAATGAATGTTATGGCAAAAATCCCATTGATTTCACTGGAGTTATGGACAAATCCAGGACTACATCAATATAGATTGGGTACACCTGATTCAGAGAGATCATTATACATGTGCCACACCCACATGTAAAGAGGGTGTGGTGACAACTCCCACTGTGCTTCTGGATGCTAGTGAGCTCTCACAGCTCACCAGCTAGTCATTGGAGCCCCTACTGGGAGCTCTGTATGTTCAATAAGCCCTATTTGCTCACTGGCTGGGTGGCATGATACATGCCCAGAGTCTCTACTTTCAAGCAGCTCTGCAGTTCAGGTGGTGAGTGCTGCTGTTGTTCACTCTACCCCTCCTCCCCTCATCACCCCTGAATTCAGCAGTAGAAGAAAGGATGGGACATGCATCCATAGCTGCTTAAAAGCTATTTGTCTGGCTGCTGAAGATAGATGAAAGTAGAGATTCCAGGCAGATGCTGTGCCAAACAGCTGGTGAGCAGATGGAGCTAATGGAATACACATAGCTCCCAGTAGGAGCTCTGCTGTCATGGCAGTGAGTTTTGAGAGGTCACCATGGAATCAGGGCACAGCCAAAGGGGGTGCAATGGTTCCATTGCAGCCACCTCTAGATACACCGCTGACTGAAGTCAGGAATTCACCTTACTTGTCAAGAGACTTGGCTGTAAGCCACCAGGAATATCTATATCAAAACTCATTCATCTTGACAGAGCCAGGGATATCTTAGGGCCTTGTTACACATGAATTTTAGGTGGCTCCTGGAGCTCTGATCTTTTGGACTCTCCATACATTAACATCTGAAACTAGTTTTAAGCACACTTTAGGTGGCTTAAAGCTATGCCACTGAAGGGCAAGTTTATCTTTGATCCATGTTACCCAGACTGTTTTCCATTCATGTATGGTCACTCCCCACAGATGAGCCACCTAAGTTGCAGTCCTCCAGCATCCCAGGATACAGTGTCTCCTCCCCAACATTCTTATTCTGTGTGAAAAAAAAATGTATACCCCCTAAGCCGTACTACCCAAGGAGGAGGTTCTAGTATGAAGCCAACTCCCCCTCCCACTCCCAGGGGTATGACCTTCCCACCTCCAGTGGTGCAAACCCATGCAGACAACCTGCAGAGCACATGCCAGCTTGCCTGGTTGCATTGTACAGACAGGTCTAGGAGTGGGGTCTCCAGAAGGGAGGGAACAAAGTAGTGGGAAAGTTTAGGTCCGCATGAGCTGGGGCTTCCTTCCCAGGGCAAAGGCAGTAGTTCCCCCAAAAGCACCTTCTCTCACCATTCCCTCTTCCCAGCCACCCCAGGAAGCATAACCAGTACCCCAAACACACCAAACCCAAATCCAAATTTATTAAAACATGATACCTTCTTTAAATTATTTCCTCTTATTTCTTCTTTTTAAATCCTTTTTTTTTTTTTTTACTTCTTTTTTAAAAATCTTTCAATGGCTGACTTCCACCATTTCACCAGCATTCCTCCACTTGCATTTCCTTTCCACTTCCTATTTCATTACCCACCCCCATTAACTCTCCACCTCTCAGCTTCATGTTCCTGCCCTCACTATGCATCTCTGCAACACTCCCCCTCTTAGAGCAGGGATAGAAACCCTGTCCTGGCTCACCAACTGATAAGTCCCTTATCCCCTATGGCAAATTAAAAGGGTTTGTGGGCATACTGCTTTGTAGTTGTGTAAGGGTGAGCAAATCTGCAAGTGCCTCTTTTATGATGGCTTAGCCTAAAATTATCATTTTTAAGGTACATTAAAGGAATGTGTCTATATGTGTGCACCCTTAATATGCCTTAAAATAGGGATTTAAGGCTATGTGAGCCTAAATTTGATAGCTGTATAAAGCGGGTATCAAATTTAGCCACAAGTAGCTGAGTTGCATTAGTGCATGTGTAGATATGTGAATGCATGTTAGCATGGTGTGCATGAATGCATACACAGTGTTAATGCACATCAGCACATCTACATGTGTGCTAATGTGACTTAGCTAGTCACATCTAAATTTAATGTGCGTTAATGTGCATTAGTCCGTCCATGTGTAGGCACACATTTAAATCACCGTAATGTGTCTTAAGTAAAGGCACATTAAGTTTAGGTGAGCTCTAAACACATGCAGACATACCCAGTTTGTTGCCAAGTTTTTTTAAGAGCAAGTTAGAGAAACACTTATCTTGGATGTTTAGACAATGATGATTCTGCCTTTTGCGGGGGGTTGGATTAGATGATCTTCTGATGCCCCTTCCAGCCCTCCTTTCTATTTTTTTATGAAATGCCATCAGCTCCACTTTCCCCTGAAGATAGCTATTGACTGTCTGTATCATAATAGGATATTCAGAAAAAGCCATAAGATTAGTATGGACAGTTCACAGGGGGACTAGAGAGAACATAGATCGGAAAGAACTAACAATGTCCATCTGCTTGTAATGGATCTAAATTTATAAGACATCTTAAAGATTCTTTAAATTTCTGAATTCAAAGAATTTTTGTCTGTCTTACTGAATCATGGAGGAAACTAAGGGTTGTAGTGTTTTAAAACCACTATATTATAAAAAATACACCATAAAATCAAGGCTACCAATGTTTTATTTTGCAATCAGCAGTATTTCCTAACTATTACTCACTTCTCAAATAGAATAGAAAATATTTTTAAGAGACCTTGCTATCCACCCAAAAAAGGGGTAGATAGAAGAATTCACAAACAATGTTCATAGTTATCTATAGCCACAGTAAAAGTAGACTCTTCTACTGTCCTTTTTGTAGAGTTAGGAATTAACTTTCTTTTTGGATCAATAACATGTTGTGTGAGGTCATTGTTAATAATCACCAGAATGCTCTGTGGTAGACTCGTTCAGATAAATCCAAGTATAACAGAGCTTCATAGACCTTATCTAGAGATAATGAATTGACTTAAAATTGAAGAAGTGATGAGACATTGTGAACTTTGCTTTTTGACAAATACTAGCTGATAAACTTCCTTTACACCCCTCTGGAACATTTCAATTGTTTCTGTAACCAGACTTAGATTACTCTAATTTTCCCCTCAAATAAGTTATCTTCTTGTGATAAAATGTGTGTGTGTGTGTGTGGGGGGGGGGTTATAAAAAGGGCTGAAGTTTCTCTCCTGGAGTGTTTATTACAAAATCACAAAATAATGTAAAATGACTCATTATCTAATGGTTTATTCTTTCCTAATACTGAAAAATAATTATTAATTTATTTTATAATTTTAAAATCATTATCTGTTAAGAAGCCAACATAATTCAACACATCACTATTAATATACAATATCACTAAGAATGTGATGAGAAGAGCACTTACATTAGATCTTGAGGATGCATAACAGAAATGTTTGCATAAAATAAAATATTAAACAGGCAGGTTTTAATGTTATCTCATGATGTGACACAATCTCTGACAGTATTCACTCAGCATTCTAATTTCTCCTTTTATAAATAGCTGTGCATATATCACTGAGATACTGCTCACTTTCAGTAATATTTATAAAATCTGGATCTCTCAAGTAATGGTACTGCATAATAAAGATGAAGTTCCAAAAACCTTTTGGAGCAGATGTTCAACAGTGAACTTAACTGATGGTCAGAAAGTGCAAAGGTTTAAGCAAGAGTGGAGGACTTAGACATACATTTAAAATACAAGTCAAATGCAAATGCTAATAAAGCCATGCATTTTTTGTACTTGTATTATAGTTCTTGTTATAGGGATATTTACCTGATTTACACTCAGCAGATCCCTCACAGATTTTTTCCCTTTGTTTTTTAAAATATTGAAATGATTATTGGGATAGTGGTGTGGTGATACTGTAGTCATGATGGTCCAGAAAAAAAAGTGATACCAGCTGTATAGTTTGAAGGAACAGAAACAAGCTTTCTGGTACTACAATAATTTTTCTCAGATTTCTGGGAGAGAATCAGGTTATTGATTATTGTTATATAGGGTTAAACAATGACAGTTACTCAAATTATTACACTGAAATTATGTAATGGAGTTAACATATGTAGTGGGTGTATTTTTCAGTGCCTATCATTTTGAATAATAGTACTATTTCTGGTGTTATTTTATGTCTACAAAATGGGCAATTCCACTAGAAATGGTAGAATATGGCAAAGGGATAAATAAAGTGCAAGAGTTGTCAGAATTTTTAAGGGATTATTTGATTTTTTTGCCAGCCATTTGGCTAAAGCCCTTTTCTTGAAACTTAATAATAGTTATAGATAACCCTCAAGAAATGGGTTGTTATTGGCAACAACAGATGTAATTATTTTTAAAATTTTTAATTATTAATTTTGTTTTCAAGAGGCAGGTTTTGAAAACACCAGGGAAAAAAAGAGGCTACTCACTGAAATTGTGCAAAGTAAATTGTTAGCAAAACTAAGTGGTTTTCTCCAGTATATCATTAGATTCTCACTTCATTAAAATACAAATGAAAAATAGCTTATCTAAATGCAAAAATAACAGGAACAAAGGATAGAAGAGCATGTTAAATGAATTAAAAAATGTCATTTGCATAGAAAATCAAAACAAAACAAAAATAAGCACAAATGTAGTGGTGTAACAGGGAACCCTAGCCCTGTCACCAGGAGACAGGTTGGCCCCTTTAAGGCCAGAACTTTCTGGGCACAGAGTGGGGTGGGTAAGGTGGGTGTTAAAAGATGAGCCTGGCCAGCTAGTCAGCTGACCAGAAGGGGCAGGCCAGGACTATAAAAACCCTGGACTGAGCAGCCAAAGGGGAAGAAGTGCATCCCATAGCTCCATGGAGCAGTTTTGTGAGTGGTCCAAAGGCTGGAGGAGGGGAACTATGGAGGACCCAGGAGAGATGGCAGCAACCCCAGAGGAAGGACTATAGCCAATGGTGGGGAGCTGAAGCACGAACCCTGTGTAAATGTAAGCCGGTATGCTGCTTTCTTTAAGAATATTTATCTTGGTGGCAGTTATTGCCCATGGACAGGACTGTTCATTTTGTTTTTGTTGTTGTTATTGAATAACACTGGTGGTTTGGGCAAGGCTATTGGGGAAGGAGGAGGCCTCATTGGGACCCCACTACAGCATGGGAACCAGATGCCAGTGTGGATGCAGGATTTTGGGGTGCACTGAGCCCAGCACCAGAAAAGGTGCAGTATTTGGGGTACATAAGCCCCAGCACCCATGTGGGCACATGACTTTAGGGTGTACCAACCCCAGCACCAGAGGGTGTAATCCTGAAAGGCCAGTGTGGTCTGGAGCACCTGAGGTACAGTTTGTTTGTTTGTTTGTCTGTCTCTGGACTAGGCCAGTGTGGGTCTGGGGCTGTTTCCTAGCCTTGAACTTACAACCCCTTTGCCGTGAGACCGGTGGCCAGGCTTCTAGGCCAGGAAGGCTGGGGCCTAATTTGGAGATAAAGGAGGGCCACGAGCCTCAAGACAAGAAAAGAAAAGGCTAGAGCCTTGGAGTCTAACTCTGTTTTGGTTTAGATGGGGAGGCCTACCTAGAAAAAGATGGGGGGTCAAGGCCCACGGAGGTGGAAGACCCCCAACATACAAAATACAATAGGCAGTCTCCCACTTAACAGAACATCAGTATAATAATTTCCATCAAGACGTGGCAGGAGAGGAGAGAGGGGGACACAAGAAACTTAAAGGGGACTCCAAGGGCACCCCATGTAAGGTGCGGATAACAGGGAAGATGGCGCTGGGGAGGGTGACTTGTTACAAGTGGGTACAATAGAAATATTTTTTAAAATATGCAGTAGTTCAGCATATATAATACATATGAAAGCAAAAGGTTACCTTATGTAGAAATGTTCTCCACTCACTGGCTGAGTCTACACGAGCAGCAGACAGTGCAGTTGTTACTGCACATTCATTTAGTGCTTACTGCGTGGTACCACCGACATACTTTTTTTTCTTCCTGATGCTACTGCAAAGTAGCATCTCATATAGATGCTTCCTCTGTAGCCTAAGTATCCTGTTTTTCCTTCTCCAGATTTCATTACTGTTTCTACAAAGTTTAGGATTGATACTTTAATCACTTATAAATAATTTATTTTTCTCCAAACAATTGATACTGTCTAGTTCTCTGGGAAGACTATAGCTACATTAAATTAGTATGGTCACATTCCCACAATTTTTACTATAGCCTAGTGGAAGTATTTGATTAAAATTGTATTTGTTGTGGGTGAAACATGTTAGGCACTTATAGCCCCTAGGCAGTTTAGGAAGTATAAGATTGCCTCCATAGTCTTAGGTATGCAGATACACAGATAATGATGATGGCAAAATGTAGCTGACTTCAGTTCTATGAGGCAACAACTCCTTTACAGTATTTACCTTTCCTTCATATTTATTGAGCTTTACATGTTGTGGCATGATCTGATGTTTCAGGTTTTTGTTTTTCTGTTTTGGTTTAGTTTTGGGGTTTTTTTGTTTTTCTTTAAAGTCCTGAGTTCCCTGACTAGTTTTATTGTGGGGAAAATCTCAACTTTTTATGTAAATGTACTAGATTTAAATCCCTGTGTTTAAACAAAAAAGATTGAAAATTGAACCCAAGATAAAAAGGAAACTAATTAAAAGTACCTACACTTCTATTGTTTTACAAATCATTAGAATTAGAAAAACAAATCATAAGGTTTGTGGAGACGCATTTTATAATGACCGAGCAATGCTGGTTTCAAAGAGTGGATTTAAGATCACTTAAGTGGTAATTTTCTAGCCACATAAGCAGGATTTTTGGCACTTATTCATATTTTGTGATTTTTATCACCCCTGCATTGTCGATGCTTAACATGTATAAGCGTAGTAGACTATGCACTGTCTAGGCATGTATGAAGCTACATATTTGTGTCCATTTTGAATCTCAAAAATGTAGCCAGAACAAAATAAAGGGTAATGGGTAATATGTTAGTGGAAAAAAAAGGCTTTCCAATATTTCAGCCTTAGTAGCTGAGTGGTTTGTGCACTTGCTTGGGAAGCACGATTTAGATACTTCTTAACTGAAGCTGGTTTAAACCGGAGTCTTTCTGACTTTCCATGTCCAGTACATGAATCATCATGTCATAAACTAAAAATTACCAAATAATGTCTTTAACTTTCCTTTTAAGGCTGCCTGCTTGGCAACCAGGAGAAAGAGACATGTAGGGCGAGGAGACACAGATAAAGTTAGGAGGTTTGTGGCCTACGGTGCTGTTACACATTACGTTTCAGATGTATTAAGGGCTCTTAAAACAGGAGTGTCCACTAGGGCAATTTGAAACACCACCATGTCATTTTGATGTCCTTTTCACTGTTTCAAAGGGACAGTTTTCATTTCATTGCTTCGTTTCATTTCACCAGAGAAGATTGCTGCTGGCAGATCTGGAGGCTCACACCCCTGGGGGAAGTCTGGCACAACCCAGCAGCCCTCCCAGGGATGTGAGCTGCCAGATCTATGTTCTGAATGAGAGGAGGCTGCCACTGCCCCCTGGGACAGGAGGCAGCAGCAATCTTTTCCAGTGCAGCCCATGTCCAGCACAGGTCCAGGTGGCAGAGGCAGCCTCCTTTCATCTGGGGCACAGATCTGGGGGGGGTCACATCCCCAGGAGGGCTGCTGGGCTGTGTCAGACTCCTCCTGGGGGGTGCAAGCCCCCGGATCTGCACACCAGATAAGAGGAGGCTGCCCCTGTCTGCTGGGACCACTGCTGGGCACACTCTGAGCCCAGTGCCATAAAAGATTGCTTCTGCCACCCAGGAAGCAGCAGCAGTGTCTGCTCATCCAGCATGCAGATCCATGGGCTACCACTCCCGGGAGGAGTCTGGCGCAGCCTCACAGACCTCCCAGGGGTGCAGGCCCCCAGATCTACATGCTGGGTGAGAAGAGGTTGCTGCTGCCACTGCTGCTGTTGCTGCTGCTGCCACCTGGGACCAGTGCTAAAGCTAAGTAAGCCCGGCTTCAAAACTTGTAATGCTTTGACATTTTTTAAAAACATTTCAAGTGCCCTCATTTTGTTTTGAAGCTGTTTCAAAGCCTTTTGTTTCATTTTGAGCTTGAAATGCTTCAAAATGAAATGCCCAGCAAAATTTTGCACAGCCCTAGTGTCCGCATGTTGGGGCAGGAAAATGGTAGCTAAGTGCCCTCTGAGTTTTTTGGAGAAAGACCTCTTCCAGACATTATCTTTAGGCTATTTTAGGCAGCTTGTATTGCAGTCATGTCAGAATGCTCCACAGGACTAAGATGAGTTAGGAGTGATCCTCCAGTATCCCTGATCCAGCAAGGTGGGGGGACAGCAGGCTCAATCTGGTATGGTGGGGGTTAATGTGGGGATCCAATTGGGGCTGGAAGAGACCTGATGCACACCTGATCAGGGATGACCTAGACCTGATCCAGGCTGGTGGCGGCTGGCTTGGACCTATGGGCAGCTAGCAGAGGGGCATTGGGAACCCAATTTAGGTAAATGGGAGCTGGCAGGGCTGATCTGGGCTAGAGAGCCCATTTTGGGCACATCTGATCAGAATATATTTTTTTATTCTCTATTTTATCATTTTGAAAATGGATAACTTGATATTCTTTTCACAAATTCAAAATTCACAGATAGTAGAAGCCTACCTTAAAAGGGTATTGAAAGTCACATTTCCTGATTTGTGACCCATCAGTAAAAGGAACAGGGTTTAGTTAGAGCTTAGGATCCCCTAACAGCAAATCTAATGATGAAACCCAATCTACAAAAGGGGGGGGGGGGGGGGGGGAAGAAGA
>NW_005842003.1:2588877-2616701 GCF_000455745.1 Alligator sinensis
TACTTCTACAGATATGCTGGCCTTCTTTACAGATTCCTGAAATTTGCGTGGATCCTGTGATGCATGTAGAGAAAAATAGAGATGGAAAATTGTGGTGTGTATTTTAAACAAAAATAAATTTCTACAGGGACTGGAGGCTCTTTCTGCATGAAGCCGGTGCAGGATTCCTCTCCTCAGTCACTCCCCACTTGCTGCTACATGGCCAATAGCTACTAGTTTAACCCTCTCCCAGCTGCTGCTGAGTTAAGGCTTTTACACTTTTGATCAACTACAAGTGCAAGGCCTTAGTGCCAATAAAGCCATCTATGTTCCAAGCACTCGGGGACCAAATTGCTTGAGACTGAAGGATGGAGAAGATCTGATCAAGGAAAGGGGAGCCATCAGCATCTGTTGGAAGGAACATTTTGAAAACCTTCTCAATCAAGACTCGTTGATGAGAGTGTTCTCAATTCCATTCTGCAACACTAAGTCAGAGACAATCTCAGAATCCCTCTAGACTTTGATGAGGTGAGTAAAGCCAACAAGTAGATGAAGAACAACAAGGCATCTGGAGCAGATGGAATCCCTGCCAAAACCTTCAAGCATGGGGCAGAGGAGTTCACATCATACCTCCATGCCCTCACTATAAGGATCTGGAATTATGAGGAATTCCCACATGACCTCAGGGATGCCATGACAATCTTCAAAAAAGGAGACTGATCTGATTATGGAAATTACAAAGAGATTGCCTTGCTGTCTACCACAAGAAAGATCATTACAAGAACCCTCCTGAGCCAACTCCTTCTACTTGCTGAAGAGCTCCTCCTGGAATCTCAATGTGGGAGTGCCTCTGAGGGGACGGGGACATGAGAATACATACAGTTTCTATGGAATCCATGACCCTAACTCTTAAGTTTATTCTGGCTCTTTTGGGGGGGTGGGGTTTGGGGAGGAGGGGTTTATAGCCCTCTTAACCAATCAGCTTAGGAAAGGGGCATATTTCAGATAAAGAGCCACAGCTGAATAAACCTTTTGAATAAAATATCTGTCAATTTCTAGAACAGCTTAAATACTTCTACAGGCTAGTACAAGACCAAAAATGCATCAAGGGACTTAAAAGTGGCTTGAAGCCATAGAGCCTCATACTTACCAATACTTGACTGAAAAATTATAGCTCAATGTGGGCATGTCTACATGCCACTGTATGGCGACATTCCAAAAAGAATTACAGGAAGCCCTCAGTATTCCCGGGTTCAGCATTCACAGTTTCAAATATTTGCAAATGCTGAACCTGCATTTTAAATACACTTTAAACATTTACTGGGGCTCCTTGGAAGCTCCGTGCTTGCTGCCGCCGGGCTCCCACTGCCAGGTTCCTGCCACCGCCATCATGCTACTGCCATTGCCACCGGAGCCATGCCCACCCCCCAGGCACCAGGGGCACTGAGTTCATGAACGCAGCCTGCATTCATGAACGCAGTACCCTATTCACAGGTTTTCCCATTTGCGGGGGTCATGGGAACGTGAGGGTTGCCTGTACTAAAGCATCATGCAGTAACCACCCATACTATGCCATGTGCATGGCAAACAGTTAGTTTTCACTGTGATTGCTATGTCACCATAGCGTGCCATACAGTGATATAACGCATCGCTATGGCAATGTAGGGTGACATATAGATTTGCTTTTTGACATGAAAAATTGTTCTTATGATCTTATATTTACTTATTCTCTAATTAACATCAGTAGGGAAGAGATGATCTGAAGATTCATTGGACTAAACCTGTAAACCAAAGATGACTGTAAAACAAATGAAAAACAGGGAAACAGCTTAAAACCTATACATTTTAAATAATGAACTTCATTCATTTAGAAAACTCACAGATGTCAGTGGTTTCAGTTCTGTAGATTCACTTTTTTTCTATTAAAATAATTAATACAAAAGTGAGAACACTAGATATGAGCAGCCTGAGGTAAAATTCAGACTAAATTTAGGGGCTCTCTCCCTTTAGGCACTCACTGCAATGGAGTTTATTATAATAGATAGTTTCCATGGCTGTCAGAATCCATACCACTGAAGACCTTGTGAACACCACTCACATGCAGGCATTATGAACATTTCTTCAGGGAAAATTTAAAACAGTTTTTTTTTTCTCCCTGAAAATGCTGGCTCAGTAAAATGAGCAAACTGAAGGTTTACAATCATAGCTATGTATATGAAGGGGATAAAAGAGAGAACTTGGAGGCAATGCTATGACACTTACTACTAGTTTTCCACTTTTAAAGGCCTAACACATTATTGATAAGCATGTTACAGATATTATAAGTGGTTATACACACATCACTAGATGCCATAGGTGGATACAGACTATGGTATGAAGTGCTTTATTAACCTCTTGAATTCTATAACAAGTGCTTAAAAAATTAATAAGAAATCTATTACTCATCGACTTTTTATAAATTATTAATGGGTTCTTAAAATAAATTTTAGCAAGAAATAATTTAATAAATAGGAAATGAGAGAATTTTCTGGATTTCCACAATGGCATTTGCAAGTGCTATCATTATTTTTTTGTAGGGATAATTCAGGTAAAGGACTTACTTCACTTCGATAGGCCTTTGAGTCTTGAGGATATGTTAAAATATTCTAAACTAAGTAGAAGAGCAAATACAAAGTTAAATAGCAATTGATGAATTTCTTATATCAATAAGCAATTTTGTGTTGTGTGTTTTTTTGTTTGTTTGTTTGGTTTTTTAAAGTTGTCAAATATGTGTTTGCCCAATAGTTTCCCTCTAGAGAACACTAATGATATAAGTCAGTCAGCCATGTCAAAAAGTAGTTTCCCCTCAGGACAACAAGTATGTTTGCTCATTGTGCTACTAACATGGAACATCAGTACAAGTGAGGGGCTTTTTTCTTAGTCACAAGGCTAATTGTCTGTTCTTATGGTTTGCATGCCTGTATCCATGCACTTTTGGTAAATTAGTATTCATTTCAGACTCTCTTTTGGGAACAGATGAAGCAGTATTTGGATGGTTGTTTTTCTTGGTGCTTCAGCTTTCCGAAGTCTATAAAAAGAATGTTCAGGCTTTTGGCAAGAGTGACTTATTGGGCTCAAGCTTGTTGTTTCCTTTGTAGCTGAAGTTATTGTGATAACTTGTGTCGCAGGGTACTAAGGTGCCAGCTCCTATTACAGCAGAGATTGCCCGGCGTGGGAACACACAGGGCCAGATAAGAGCCCAGGTGCAGGTTGCTATAGCAACTGGCTAATGAGGGAACTGACTGCACCTTCACCTGGCTAACTGGCAGGAAGAGGCAGGGCCCTAGGCCCATATAAACCCTAGGGCTGGGACCAGGCAGTTCGGTTCCCTATTAGCAGCTGAAGGGGAAGGAGCCTTCAGGAAGGAAGGGCTCAGAGATGCTATAGCCATCGGATAGACCACCCTTAGGGCTAATGGGCACCAGGAGCCCATAAGGTCCCCTTGCCTACAGGCACCCAGTATTAGAGAAGGAGTTTTACTTTTTTAAAGAACCAGAGCATGCCTTGCATTTTGTTACATTATAGCCCACGGGCTTGTGTTTGATTGCTGTTGCTTGTTTGTTGTCTGATATCACTGGTGGTTTGGATGAGGCTATTTGGGGAAGGAGGAGGCTTCGTTGGGGGCCCACTGCAGCATGAGGACCCTGGTGCCAGAGAGGGCGCAGCATTGTGGGCGGGGTACAGACCCCAGCACCAGAGAGGGTGCAGCGATGAGGCTGCAGAGAGCCCAGTGAGGACAAGGGGATAAATTTTTATAACGAGGCCTAGGCAAAACAATGCCCATACCATCTGCGAGGCTTGGGGCATGGTAAAGGGGAGGTTGGAGCCATGCATAGAGCCCATAAGGCTGAGAGACTTGGGAACCATACACCATAACGTGGTATGCCAAGGGGTCTATGAACCACAGGTTTCAGTAAGATCTAGCCAGACTGTGTCTAAACCCAAAGATCAAGGGCAGCCTCCCTATATCAATTATATCAGCAAGACCCTCACTATATCAATTATATCAGCAAGACATGGCGGGCGAGATAGAGGGTGACTGTGGGGCAAGACTGGCATGGTTAAGGAGCCTAGGGGTAACACAGCCACTCCTACGGACCCCACCCTGCTACAATTTGACTTAAATATTTCTTTTTATTTGAATGTACTTCGGCCACATTTCCCATACATATTATGCTTTATATACACAATTGCATACACAGACACACATGCAGTCATAAACTTTATAATTTACAAATGTGTATATATAAAATAAAAGTAACAGTTATTGAAATGATCAAAACTTTACATTTTTGCTTTTCATTATTTTTCTGCCCTGAGTGCAGGCCTAAGAATGCATAACTCTTGGGTTAAAAAGTCCTAGATCCTATAATAAATCTTTCTATGATCTTGGCTAAGTCTTTTAATCTTTTTAGTTTAGTTACCTTATACTTAAGATGAGGTTTATTGAGTTGATATGTGGTGTGAATGAGTTGCTTAGCTAGCTAAAGTTTGCAAATAACTTTGAAAATGAAAAATATTATTAGAGAGAACATGAGAAATCTTCTGTTATTTTTAAGTGAAAAGATACATGACTTATTTTTCCCTACTTATTTTTACATTGTGAGCTACTTGATTTAAAAAGTTTAATTTATTTTCCTGGACCATGAACTCTTCTTTTGGTTCATTCATAACAACCAATATGATTACTGGCTAGAACATATAGGCAGTAATCATATTGATTGGTATGAGTAAACTATCAAGGACTGAAACTTGATTCACATGTTGACTTCTAATGCCCACTAACTTTTAATCATTGTCAACTCAAGGGTCAGAATGTGTGAAAACAGTAACTGGCATTAGAAAAAAAACACTAAGATATCAAAATATTGTGTCAATTCTTCATTCTGTTGTACAGAGAACATGCCAACATGCTTTGTTTTTTTTATTTTAACCAAACTTTCATGAGTCCTGTTGACCAATAAATGTCTTCTTGTTTTGAAAAGTCTATAGTAGACTTTTATAATCAGTTGTGCTTTGACATGTTGTGGCATGGCCAATTGCACTCCAGGGATGTCTGTAGACAACCCTGGTTGCTGCACCCAAACTTAGGGTGTGTCTGCAAGTGATGGGAGAACCCCTGCTTGTAGATGTGTTCCCTGTGTTGGGAAATAGGAGAATCCCCTGCAGGGAATTTCCTTGTGTATTCCTGCAAGTGTGGAGGGGGGCAACTCAAACAGAGGTCCCCCTCTCCTTGTTTGCAGGTGACTGTGGAGGAATCCTTCTTTAAGGACATGGAGGGGAGAGGGGACTTTCACTCCCCCTTCCTGCCTTGATCATTTTATGGTCACTTTTACCCAGTTGCTTTTCACCTTCGCATTCTCAACCAATTTCTTCCTGTTAGTGAGCAGCAAATCATTAAGAATATATGCATGTATATTACACTAAAATGTCTTGAGAGAAGCTTATAAAATAAATTTCATTATGTATTAACATAAGAAAATACTGTAGGAACTATAATTAGGGATGGGTGAAACTGGTAAAAACATGATTTTTCTTTTTAATTATTTGCACCTTTTAGGGTGCATCCACATGCGCAGGAATGTGCATTCCCCAGGTACAAATAGCAACAGCAGCAGCACATTGTTGTGCTGCTATTAGTTGATCCTGGGGAACACCCCTGCACGCATGCTCTGGCATGTGGCAAGTTGCCCCGGGTGGGGCAGAACAGGCTGAGGCCAGGCTCCATTTTTGAGGCAGCACACACTGCCACCACATGCACCACTCCACTTTTTTTTTTCTAGCATGATTTTTGTTTGACATTGGGATCTCCTGGTTTCAAAAAAACCCACCACACTGCAAATTTATCAGTGTGGTGAATGGGTGCATGTGTGCAGCGTGCAGTTCGTGGTCCTGCAGATGGGTCTGTGGTGCTGCAAACTGCACGTGCACATTGATGGGGACCTGCCTTTTGAGTTCTAATCTTCATTTTTCCATGTCATTGATCTCTTTTTTCCTTCTGTCTGTTTGTCTGCCTGTCTCTTTTCCTCTAATTTCTCAAAGTATAATATGAAATTAGCAGGACAACTCTTGTAAGTTTGACTTGGGGAGAGAACTTGGGAGAGACATTAAAAGAAAGTTAAGCATATGTATAATGCACTCTATATACAGATGTACACTGAGATTATATGCAGAAGTTCTCTATGTGAGAAACAATGGAAGGATTGAAAAGGACAATTACAGAGAAGAGTGGGTTTTTTTGTTTTTTTTCCCCTTAATGTAGAAAAGTTTAATGGTTTATTTTTCAGGCAGTTTCTGCAGAATTTTTCTATTGGCTGTTTAAAATTCTGTTTATGTTTTAGACCAAAGATGCTCTGATTTTCTTTTTTTTTATTTTCTTTTTTTAAATCACTTTTGAATAAGGGCAAATAGAAATAGATGATTTTGTTTAGACTTAATCTACAGAGAAGGATGCAGTAATGCTGGCACTCTGTCAAACTGTTCTGTGGCTCCCATATCTAAGTTAATTTGCCATAAAACTGTGCTAAAAAGATTTGAGTATGTCTCTTAACTTAACCCTGAAGTAGTTAGGCAGGCTGTATAGAGTGAGATTCATGTGCATAGCACTAAGCATATATGTGTAGTTAAGTGATTCATAATCTTTTTACACTTGAGGCATCCCTCCATAAGCTTTGTGAATTGAGCAGTTCCTCATTTCAAAAAACAACTTATTTATTACAGTGCTTACCTCCTTGCAGAGAAGCCTGGCAGTGCAGGCAGGTTAGTGGCAGGCAAGGAGGACCCTGAGCCTTCCTTACACCTTGCAACACCCTCCAAAAGAGCTCATGGTATCACAGAGTGACCCTAGCACCCTGCTTGGCTTTCACTGTTATAGGTTTATTAATTGGAACTATTTGTGTAAAGGTTTACAGATCAGAGCCTGTAATATTAGTTTGAAAAATGAATTATTTGAAAGTGAAGTAGACTTTTTGTTTGTTTGTTTGTTTGTTTTTATACAAAGCCATGCTCATCTCTCCATTTTTTGGCATCTTGTTAAAAAAAATAAAAACAAACAAAAAACCCTGGTTACATTACAATTGTCCACATCAATAATCAGTTACAGAATATTGATCAAGAAAAAAATGTATTAACGGATAGTGGAGACTGACATAGCAGGAGTGCTACCAATGAGAATCTACTTTTACTGATTAATGTACATGGCAAGGATGCTTGCACAGCGTCTGCCACAATAATGGCTGACTTTGCACAATGATCTCACTTTAACTAAATGGATAGGAATATTCTGCCTATATTCAAAATGGAGAAGAGGAACTTTTTATTTTACCTACTTTTTCAGGGTGACATGGTAGGCAAGAGACCTTTTAGATCTGGAATACTCAATTTGAAGGTTGTCAGGGGTAATTAGCAACGCCACTAACAGAATACCTGTCCTGGTTAGCAAGCACTTCTTGTTCTTCATTAAGAAAATTACATGTAGGTCATACATCACATTTCTGACAATAATGCTACTTCCATGCTTAATTGCTTAAATAAATGTGTAATTAATGCCCAGTAATAGGATTATGGAGCTATACAAAAATAATGTTACAGCTACTTTCAACAGTTTGCATTTGTACAATGGATTGGAATAGCTTTCCCCAAAACATTAAGTTTTAAATTTTTCCTAAAATATGGAAATATATAATTGAATCACTACCTAGGAGAAATAAAGGAATTCTTTTTATTGCAATTCTAAATATAGGAAGTTGGCCAACATCACTGGTGATTCCCATACAAATATGGAAAATACATGCATCCAGTCAATATTATAGAACACAAACAAACCTAACAATAAACCAGTGCTAAATATTAAGACCAAATATCTTAACATAGAAAAACTGATCTAATTTATAACTTCCTGAAGGACATTTACAAAAGTTATAACAAACTCTTTGTTTACAGCAAAGATTAACTTGCAAAAAAACCCTTTCCATTTTAAATGGCAGAATAGGTGAAATAAAGGAGGAGGTGAAATTGTACTTAGAACTCCAGCCTATCTTTTTTATTTTACTCAAGTTTAACTTCATATCTATCCTTGAAGAAATATGCAAAAATGATGGTATGTCCTGAAATAATTATACATACATACATACAGTGATGCTTTCAAGAGGAAAATCTTTCATGATATCAGGGTTTTGTCCAGTTTCAGGCTCTCCAAATTTTTTGTGGTCAATGTAAACACATATGAGGTGTTGGGCTCCTTTAAGTTAATACCACCAAGTTTCAAATCCTGTCTTGATGGCCTGCAGTTCCTTGTTCATCATGCGACTGTTCTGCTTGGCTTACCTAAGTAACCAGGAAAAAAGGAGCTGGGATGTATCTCTTGTTGACCCCTCAGTCACTGCAGTAGCAAAAGACTGTTTTAGCAATTGGAAAGCCAGCTGACCTCATGGGGCCAGTGAAGCCTGGGTGGTTTGTGCAGAACAGCTGTGAATGAGGAACAACAATAGAGTTTGGCAAATCCTGTAAACCTCTAGATGTAATGAATGCTTCATGGCTCAGGACAGTTATGTATGGCTCTTATCTCTGTTGAACCCCCTTTGCTGACATAATTAAACCCAAAATTCTATGGAGGTCTTGCAAAACATTTCTTGACCTTTGCATAGATGCCAGACTGAAATTTTTTGTACATGGTTATCATGAGTGATTTGATTTCCCCAAATAAATCAGGATGTCATCCACATGAGCCGCAATGTAAAGACCCAGCAGGTCTTGGCACAAGTCATTGATAAAATGTCAAAATGGGGTGTCATGAACCTATAATTATTTGGGGGTGGGAGGAGGTTGCAGGGTATCATGAATGGTGTTTTTATTTTATTTTATTTTTTTACCTTGTTATATTGATGTGGCATGTGTAGACTCTACGTAGGTAACACCATGTTGTACTTGGCCTTATCTTTATTATGTCTGCATGAAATATGGTATTTGATATGAATGTAATTTTGACATATCTTTATATTTTAGCCAAAACTATTTAGTGGGGAAGTGATTAAGTTAAATGTTCCTTGAAGATTCACACTCAGAAGATGTAATTGCTGAGAATTAGCATTTGACACATGCTTGATGACTCATCGCCCTTATGGACATGCTGTGAGGTATATGAATCCAGCCCTTCCAGACAATGACAAATTTACATTTTAGAAGAGAGCCATAAACATAGCACCTGGCTATCTGAGTAAAGGACATATCTCCCTGTGGGGAAATTGAGTGAGAGAGAGTGTCTTTAGGATTAGTAATCTTTGTGTGTAAAAGGATACACACATTTCCCTGGTCTTAACTACATTAGGAAAGAATTTTAGTTTAGTCAACATGTACCTTTGGGGCCAGGAATGATATGCATAGTGTGGCTTTCCCAAAAATCCAATTGGTGAAGTATGTAAATGATCAGACAGGAAAACATACATAAGCATTGCTTTGAGAGCAAATTGGTTTCTTTATTTATTTTTTTTCTGGGCATAGGGAAAAACAGATTGCTAGGAAGAAGTGGGATCCACCTGATGAGGAAAGAGGGAAGAGCATCTTTGCAGACAGGCTTGCTAGCTTAGATATAACAGATACTTAGTGGGAAAGCTCATATGACTAAAGCATTATCATGGATAGGTATAAAATGTTCAGGAAGGACAGGCAGATGAGGAGAAGAAGAACAGTAGTGGCCTTGGGGAAGGGAAAACTGGGTGACCACCCAGGGCCCCACACTTTAGGGAGAACCAAAAATTTTGCAACAATTTTTGGCAGGGGGCGGGGGGGTTAAGTTTTTGCAAGGAAGTGGCACTATTTGAATTTTAACACTTGACTAATTATTTAATTCCCCCAAAGAATATCAAAAAGATCCAGGATACATGTGTCATCAAAATTAAGCCTCTAAGGGGCCCCAAATGACCTTTTTTTTGTTTTGTTTTTGTTTTTTGCTCAGGGCCCCAACAACCCTAAGGCCACCACTGAGAAGAGGTGTTGCATTTTATGTAAAAGAGTGGTATGATTGCTCAGAGCTCCAGTGTGAAAGTGGAGATAGGCCTGTCAAATCTCTGGGTTAGGATCAAAGGGGAAAGCAACATGGGTGATGTCATGGTGGGGGTATATTATAAACACCAGACCAGGAGGAGGTGGTGGATGAGGCTTTCTTCATATAGCTAATGAAAGTTTCCCAATCACAGGCCCTGGTTCTCAAGGGGGACTTCAATCACCCTGACATGTGCTGGGAGATCAATACAGCAGTGCTTAGGCAATCTAGGAAGCTTTTGGAGAATGCTGGGGACAACTTCCTGGTGCAAGTGCTGGAGTGACCAACTAGGGGCCATAGTTTTCTTGATCTGCTACTCACAAACAAGGAAGAATTGGTGGGGGATGTAAAAGTAGATGGTAACTTAGGCAGCGGTGACCAAAAGATGATTGAGTTCAAAATCCGAAGGAAAGCAAGGATGGAGAATAGCCATAGGTGGTGGAAGTGGGGGCCAACGGGGCTTAGACCCCCCAAATGTGGGGCAGCGGTAGGGCCAAAAGGCAGCCCGGCTGCAGACTTTCAGCAGCAGCAACAGGGATGGGGAGGGGCATGCATGGGTGAAGAACAGAGTGGGGCTGGGTTTGAGGTAGGCACTGCACAGCTGAGGCAGGGTGCAGGACTGAGCCGCAAGGGGCTCATCTGGGGATCATGACTCCTGCTATTATGTGCACCCCAGGAGGCATGGGGGGGCATGTGCCCCTGGAGCTGCGTCGGGCGGGGAGGGCTGCTCCTGTGGGCTGGGGTCAGAGCTGCAATGGGCTCTTCCTGGTGGGGGGTGGGTTGGGCTGGGCTGCTTTCAGGGTGGGTGGCAGTGCTGGGAGGGGCAGTTACAGGCAGGGGTCTGTAGGTACCCCAAAATTTGCTGGAGCCCAGCCCCAGTCCACAGCTCTCACTCACCCCATATGCAGATCCAGGACACACGCCCCACCCCCCCATGCCCTCCTGGGGTGCATGCAGTGGTGGGAACTGCCCCCCTCTACCCATGATGGATGCCCCAGGACAAACATCTTGCAGCCACATCCCATGCTCTAGGCTGTGCGGGGCCTGCCCCTGCCCCTGCTCCAGCCCAAATCCCTCTGTTACCACCAAGGCTCCAGTGGTGAGGGACAGAGTGGGGCACAGGCAGAAGCAGGGGCTGGCCTCGGTGGGGCCCGTCTATGCCCCAGTTGTTTCCTTACTATGGGGGCCTCAATCTGCCTCCCCTCCCCTCAGCCTTCCCCCTTCCCTTGCCCCTTCCCCACAGACTTAGCTGCTGGAGCATGTGGGGGGAGGGGCACACATGTACATACACTCAGCCCCTAAATGATTTTTTTCTCCCTCTTTCTATGACAGCAGCAGAGTAAAGACCTTGTATTTCAGAAAGGCAGACTTCAATTTACTCAGAACTGATGGGCAGGATCCCCTGAGAGGCCAGTCTGTGTGAAGAGGAATTCAAGAGAGCCTGCTGTAGTTTAAAGAAACCTTACTGAGGGTGCAAGAACACACCATTTTGATGTGTACAAAAACTATCAAGTATGGCAGAAGACTATCTTGGCTTAGCAGGGAACTCTTCAGTAAACTAAATCACAAAAAGGTTGCTTATAAGAAGTGGAACCTTAGACAAACAAGTAGGGAGGAGTATAAGAGTATGCAGGGATGAAATCAGGAAGGCCAAAGCACTATTTGAGTTCCAGCTAGCAAGGGACATGAAAGGTAACAAGAAGGGTTTCTACAAGTATGTCAGTAGCAAGAGGAGGATCGGGAAAAGTGTGGGTCCCTTATTGAATGGAGGAAGCAACCTAGTGACAGATGATGGAGAAAAGTCTGAAGTACTCAATGCCTTTTTCACTTCAGTCTTTACAGGTGCTCCCAGACTACTGAACCAGGCAGCACAGTTGGGGCAGAGGTGAGCAGCCCTCAGTGGCAAAAAGAACACATCAGGGGCTATTTGGAAAAGCTGGATGTGTACAAGTCCATAGGGCCAGCCCGGATGCACCCAAGATTGCTAAGGGAGATAGGTGACATGACTGCAGAGCCACTGGCCATCATTTTTGAAAACTCATGGTGATTGGGAGAGGTCCCAGATGATTGGAAAAGACCAAATATACTGCCCATCTTTAAGAAATAGTAGAAGAAGGATCCAGGGTACTACAGACCAATCAGCCTCACCTCAGTCCCTGGAAAAAAATCATGAAACAGGTCTTCAAAGAATCCTTTTCTAAGCACTTGGAGGAAAAGAAAGTGATTACTGTTAGCATGGATTCATCAAGGGCAAGTCATGTCTGACGAACCTGATTGCTTTCTACAATGCGGTGACTGGCTCTGTGGATGTAGGGAGACTAGTGGATGTGATACCTTGATTTTTAGCAAGGTTTTTGATATGGTCTGCCTCAACATTTTCACAAACAAGCCAAGGAAGTATGGGTTGGATGAATGGACTGTAAGGTGGATAGAAACCTGGCTGGATCATCAGGCATAGAGGGTAGTAATCAATGGTGCTCTGTCTATTTGTCAGCCAGCATCAAGTGGAGTGCCCCAGGGGTTTGTCTTGGTAGGTTTTGTTCAATATTTTCATCCATCACCTGGAAGATGGGATGGTGTTCTCTTCAAACTTGTTGACGGTCTACTCTAAGTTGGGGTGTTATTGGATACAGTGAAGAATAGGGCTAGGATTCAGAGAGACCTAGAAAAATTGGTGTATTGGACCAAAGGAAATCTCATGAGGTTCAATAAGGACAAGTGCAAAGTCCTGCACTTAGGATGGAACAGTCCCATGCACCTATACGGGCTGGGGACCAACTGGCTAAGCAGCTGCTCTGGAGAAAAGGACTGTAGCAAAAACCCCAGTTTTACTTTTTTTAAAATTTATTTTAAAATGCATTCCCTCCCCTTCCTCAACCATTTCTGACTTTTTTTCTCTCCCTCTTTATTCCCTATAGATAAGTATAAGTGAGCTCAGACTTAAGCTTAAACATTTTTGTTTGGTAGCAAGTTTTTAGTTTTGGATATCCACTGTTTTTATATTGTATAATTATTAGGTTTGTACTGATTCTTATTGTTGTATATTGCATTATCATCATTTTTGTATTTTTTTTTATTGTTTCATGTGGATATTGTATGTATTAGGCCTGTGTTTTGTAAGTGAACCAAAGTCATGTCAAATTTCCATTTTATATGTCAAGCCTCCATCTTGTGTCCTCTGCCTGGTCATCCCATGTTGCAACTGTAGGATTCATTGTACCCCTCCCATGTAAATTGGTTCCCGGATGAATGAGAGTGATTGGGAATGATTGAAATACAATGGTAGCAGGCCTCTACTGAATGACCTGTAATGACTGGGCCATCACCTTGCATTGATTCACCCAGGAACCATGGACCTCACCCAGGAACAGAGACAAGACCAGCATTTGAAAGACAAAAGACCCTGCAGAACCAGCAACTCTACCATTGTACCCCACCATTACAGACACCTGGAACTGCACATGCCTGCATGAAGCGCACACGCTCAGTACATCAGGGGCTGACCCTTGCCTGGGCATGCCTCCTGTCACTAGGGTCACACAAGGTCTGCCCCTATTAAAAGGGGCAGTGAAGACAGACCCAGTGGGAACACCATTTCCAGCCGGACCAGACCAGCTTCACATCACCTATCCACCCCAGAGGCCCTGCCGGCGACCCCCTCTGGACAACACCGAGCTGAAGGAGACCCCAACTGACCATTGAGGACCAACTTCCATCCTGGGATAGGTAGATATTACCTGCACACCTCCTCCAACAATTTGGACTCTCTCTCTCTCTCCTCCTGAACTTCAGGGGACTTCAGCCCCTGCACCAAGCCTCTCTAACCCCTACTACCCACATTGTGTGGGTGCAAGGGAACCAATAAGACATTGTCACCATCTCCTCTGTTCAATAAAACCACTGTCATTTGCAACCCCGAGTTGGATCATGATTTACTGAATCCCAGTCCCTTCCCTATCTTAAATTCCAGCCTCCATGTGTTCTCTTTCTCTCCACTAGTTTCCCAATCTCCTCCCAATTCTGTGTCTCCTTTTCTGCCACCTCTCAGCCTTTCCTTGCTTTCCTGCTGTCCCTGCTGCCTTTCAGACTCCTGTGCCACCTACTGCCTGCCTGTTTCCTGTGACTTTCTGCTGCCTTTCTCCTGCTGCCCTGCCACCTTTCAGTGTCTCCTGCTGCTTTTCCTGTGATTTTTTTTTCTGCTGTCCATCTCTCTGTTTTCAGGCTTCCCCTGCAGCTTCCCAGCTCCTTGTGGCTGCCCCAGAGCCTTTCTCTGGCTGCCCACACCCGGAGCCCCTCTTTTAACATGCACACTTTCCTTTAGTCCCATTTTCCCTTTCCCCACCTACTTTTTCAGCTCCCCCATAGCTCTGGCTCCAGTCCCAGCCTTCCTGCCCTGTGCTGCAGGCTTTGGGCATTGTCTTTTAATCAATTAAGATCAATTAACCTAAAGTTACCCCCAAGCCTCAATTCTTTAGCCAGGGCCCCTCTAGTCTACCGGTTCTAATCCTGGTCCTGGTAACTTTCACTCCCAGCAACTTTCCCTCCCTACACTTCTACTTTCTTACCTTAACCTTTCCCCAGGTATCCCAAGTACACCAAGTGTTCATACACATACACCCAACTTAGGAACTCTCCTGTGTATATGTGTAGGTGGGTGGTATGGGTGAATATATACATATCTATATATCAGTGTGTGTGGTATATGAATTGGTAATCCACATATGGATATTGGATGTGTAGGTGTTGGTAACTGATTTTGTCTAAATTTGGTGTGTATGGGCTTAAACTGGTGGTAGGTGTGCAAAACCTAGACTGGTTATTTTGAACATGTGTGTATCTGAGTTGCTAGTGTGTGTGTGTATGCCTAGTGGGGTGTACGCACCTAGTGAGTGTATATGTGCTTAATTGATTTTTTGTGTACATGTGCAATTGCACACCACACCCTCCTGTCTAACAGCACAATATTGAGATCCTCAGTGTTGGCTTGACCCCTCAGGGCAACAGGACCAGGGGGTTACAGTGGACAATAAGGTAAACCAACAGTGTGTCCTTGTTGCCAAGAACGTTAATGTCATACAGGGCTGCTTCTTATGATCTTTGTGCTGGTTTTGATCACCTTAGTCCTCTCTGTAGTTGAAGTGGGATGAAAATAATTTAAATTATACTAAAAGTCTGAGGTCTTGTAAGTTGTTCCAAAGACTTGGAATTAATCAATGATAGGGGTTGCCCTAGCCAAGATGAGTTTCCCCCAAATATTTAATCCCTGCTCTAAACCACTAGAATGGTTATCTGTCACTGAATAATTAACCTGTGAATTACGAGTCTTCCACTGGCTAGATTTTTTCTGCTGTAATGCAGCTTGGTACCAGGAGACAGCATCACGTTGTTTAAATCTTAGGATTTAAAATTTTATGAAGTATAAAACTGATTTTGTGCTTTTGAAGAGGAAATGCATACAATAATAATAATTTTAAATTACTCATATATCATGACAGTTCAAGATATTAAAGAATAAATAGAGTAAGCAGGTAAGTATATGGGGAATTAAAGCTTATAAAAAAGAAATCTTGGTAGAGCAAGTATTGGCTCTTCTCAGAAATGTTTCATTAGTAGAAATGTCAAACTAATTGTCCAAGGAATAGCTTTGCTTATCCAGAATCAATGACTAATATTTACAGACAGAGGATAAATATCCCATATACAAAATAAGTAACTTTATTAAAACAGAGGCATATCTATCTATCAAGATGTCTTCAGTACATAAAGAACAGAAGTCATGGGGTTGTTCTAGACACCATGGGCCAGATCCTTAGCTGGGATACACTGATGTAGCTGTATTTAAAAAAAAATGAAGCTGTAGTGATTTATACCTTCTGAGAGGCTGGGACATTATCTTTACAAACATAGTAACTTTTCAGAGAGATTGTGGAATTACAAGGGTCAGCTAAAGAGAGATTTTTTTTTTTAATCCAAAAACGGCCACAAGATAAGCTGGCAATAATATCTGTTATATTAGAATACAAAATGGATCAAAAAGATGATTATTGCTAACATCAGTGACAAATGATTGTAATGTTTTCAGTATTTTAAAGATCAAACTGGAATATTCAGAATGTACAGTGACAAACTGTTATCTAACATTTACATTGTAGAAAGGTTGTGAGCAAAGAAACCTTTTAATTAAACTAGTTTCATACAGATATGATACAAAAATCTCCATCAATCCAAGAAGTGCTCATACATCTATGGTATCGTTCATATTTAACCTTTTATACAGAAGGAAATAATACTAATAATTGGTTTCTTAACTAGGGGTGGGCAAGCAGGGAAGCAGCCCCAGGCATTGAAGGGGTGCCAAATGGCAGCAGCAGTCAGGTTGGAGCCCGCAATAATGCAGAAGCCGATAGTATGCAGGGAATCAGTGCTGAAGAAACACCAACTAGGGTGCAGGGTATACTTGACACCCTTTGTGCTCCCTGGTACTTGGCAACCTCCAGTCCAAAGGGTGGAGCCAAGATCTGGCACAGCTAGGTGGAGAGGCACACTGCAAGGGTGTCTACACCCCCACTCCCAACCTCCCCTACCCTGACTCACTGTTGGGGGAAAACAACATTTCAGGAGTCTTTGGGGACTTTTAAAGTCCCCAAAGGGGTAAGTATCCTCCCACACCCCTTCCCCTCCATTCTCAGAGGCACATACTTTTCCCTTCCACTTTTGACCCCTCTTCCTTGAGTCACTGCTGCTTTCTGATGCTCCTCCTTGCAAGAGCTGGGCTTAGCTGAGAACAGAGGCAGTAGCAATGGGGAGGGGGTGGGATTCCCCCACACTGCCCAATCCCCTTGGGAGTAGGCACAGGAAGTTGCTGCTTCTCTCACTGATGTAAGTGAGCCCAGCCATCATGCAGCCCAACTAGAATAGGCAACAGGTGCTCTAAAGATTCCCTCAGTCCTGGGGCACATGGGAAAGCAGCTACAGTGGGGGAAGGGAGGCATGCCTTTGATTATGGAAGGAAAGTGGTGATTCTTTTCCACTTAGGGGGCTGTTTTAAAGGCCCCCAAAGGTGCCATTATTATAGACCAGTACAGAAGTGGGATGCAGCCATGCCACTGAACCCCCTCTGAATCCACCCTTGCCCCACTCTCTAGTGCTCAACATACCTTTCACTCAGCAGTATCTCTACTCAGGGTGCCAAAGTGTCTCTGGTAGTAGTAGTAATACAGCATCTCTACCCAGGGTGCCAAAGTGTTTCTCATAATAGTAGTAGTACTACTAATAATAGTTAAAAAACCTAAATTGACTGTCCAACAGTGTTGTAATACAGGTTATATTTTAAGCATTTTAAACCTGTATTTTAAGGTGTGGATTTGTTCTTCTTAGTGTTCCACTCAATACTTTCAGTTCTTGGAGGTCCTAGACTTGTTAATGTCTAATAATAATAAAATATAATAATAAACTTTATAAGTAAATCAACAGACCTATAACAATTTACATTAGTTTAGGCTCTGCTACTGTCTTTCTTGGTGCAATAGTTAGTTCAGTCATATCCATAGATTCTAGGTCAGAAGAGACTTCAGTGGGCCATCGAGTCTGACCCCCCCCCTGCCCCTGGCAGGCAAGAAAAGGGTCACCAAACCTGGGATCATGTGATCCCAGCCAGATGCCTGTCTAGTCTCCTCTTGAAGACCCCCAAGGATGGGGCAAGCACCACCTCCCTTGGAAGCCCATTCCAGATCCTGGCAACACTGACCATGAAGAACTTTTTTTCTAATGTCCAGTCTAAACATACTCTCCAGTAGCTTATGACCATTGTTCTTTGTTGTTTCAGGGGGTGCCCTGGTAAATGGCTCATCACCTACTTCATGTTGCTTTCCCCTTATAAATTTGTACACCACCACAAGGTCCCCTCTCAGCCTTCTCTTGGAGAGGCTGAAGAGGTTAAGGTCCCTTAGCCTCTTCTCCATAGGGCCTTCCCTGCAGGCCTCCAATCAGGAGAGTGGCTCTTCTTTGGACCCTCTCCAGGTTGTCCGCATCCCGCTTGAACTGTGGCATCCAGAACTGGACACAGTACTTCTGCTGCCACCCACAGAGTCTCCACTTGTCCATCCTCTGATCCCAATTTGATTAGGAAAGACGTGTACTGTTCTTTGATAGAGAGAACAACACCCCCCCACTTTTTTCCTCCTCTTTCTCTCCTGTACAACCTATCACCCTCTATTCCTACCACCCAGTCATGAGTAGAGTCCCGCCAGGTTTCAGTGAGTCCCACTAGGTCAAAGTTATTGCTCGCAAGCAAGAGTTCTAGATCCTCCTGCTTATTTCCCATGCTCCTGGCATTTGTATACATATATACTTAATTTCCCTGGTGTCTGCCCCTGGAATGCCCTTATACTGCTGTCTAGTAGGTTTTTTGATACTTACCTGGGCTGATCTTGTGGGTATCTCATGGTTCATATATATAAAGCCCATATGTTTTGTTTTTGTTTTGTTTTTTGGGGGAGGGCGGGGGGGAGAGACTTTTTTTTTTTTTAATTAATAACTGAGGTGCTACGGATGAAAATTAGACTGGGGCCACTTTTTTAATCATGGTATTTGGTTGCCATCTTTAAAAATGCTAGCCATGACTAATGGAATGAATAAATGTAGATATCTTGGTACCTGTGAGGTCAATTTGGATTTTTCTAAATTACTTTAAATGGGTACTGCAATGACCTACAAACTTCCTTTGTCTTTTGATGAGTATGGCCCATTGTTTGATGGCTCTAAGCCTTTAAATGCAAAATAACAACATTGCTGACTTCTTTTTTAAGGCACCTCCAATCTATGCCAATTTATATAGCATATAACGGTATCCACTCTTAATGGTCTGATAATCCTATCCTTTTGTTGTTACTTCTTATCTACATTAAGTTTTTATTTCTTCTTTTTTAGTGAATGAAGAGATGTTGAATAGTTAAGAACAATAGATAATATAACAGGAGCTTGAACTTCCCAACAAACAAAAGACAGGCACTTTTAGTTGCAGCACTGCCAGAATTAACCTAAAACATTTCATAATGATGTGTGCGCCATATAAGAAAAAAAACTTCAACATCAAAAAAGAACCCTTTACAGAAACTTTACCAAGATACATGGAATAAATTTGCACAAAAATCTCAAGAATGGAAGGACTTAAGCACAAATTTTGGCACTCTTTATTAGCGAATACAGGTTGATGATAAGCCAAATGTAGGCGTTAACCTGAAGTGTGCACAAGAGGCACACAATCTGTTAAGTGTTGCAAAAGAGACTGAAACTGAAGTTACTGATGAACCAACTGAATTGCCAGTAAGAAGTAGTCAAGGATTTTCCTTGTTAGTTTCTATGTAATTTGTGAGGCACCTTTGGAAGGGAAAAGCATTAGAGACTCCCTAGGCAACAGGTTATCTGTAAAATTTCACTGAATTGAAACAGACGGTGGATGGAAAACATTTGTAGGTGCAGTCCAATATGTTCAAGACAAGAATAAAAGGATTTTTTTGTAAGCCTTAGTTACTGCAACAGTGATGGTGGAATACTGAAAGTGGCAGTGTTGGATATACGTTATCATAAAGATGGCTAGAAATCATTTTGCAGACCTATCTATAATAAGCATGTGAGTAACTAAACAAGAAGATCATCAACAATGGCAAAAATGGGTAGCAGAGAAACAGAATGAGGCCCTCCAGCAGCTCTCTTGTTGAGAGTCTAGACATCCACAAAGTAGTGTATATATACTTCAAGATATAATCTTTGAGTATGAGCAGCTACAAAGTGATGTGATCACAACCAATGAAAAAAATCAAAATACTTGTGGCTACAGACGTGCTCTACAATGTCTGTGCAAGAAGGTTGAAGATTATTTTGTAAAAGACCTTGGATTTCAGTGCAGGTATAACAGAAATAAATCAGCCATGGTTTATTCCCCCAAGCACAGAGGAGCACATGAAAGTGCAGTGAATAGTTGTGGTATAGACACTCCAGAACAGATACAGAATGTAGCCAAGCTTCTCTATTCCATGCATCAAACGGAGGCTGGAATCCCTTGGCCATGTGGGATCAACAAACTGAAAGAGGACAACATGCCCAATGACATTTACAATCCTGTGGCATTACTTGCTAATCCTCATTCCACATTTGAAGTAGGCAACACAGTGGTTGCAGAATGACTGCAATAAGCTGCACAGTTTCTGCATAAAGTAATGTTGCGTCTAATCACAGAAAAGTGGCAGCCAACGCAAGTCACATTATATGTAAGTTCACAACATGATGGGTACTAAGTTACTCCTCCAAATCCTGAAGGAAATGAAACTTAGCATTTCTTATAACAATGTTCTTGTTGAACATTTAGCATGGGCACGGCTGGAACACTACAAATCTGACCATAGTTCAATACTTTCAGTGGATTACACCACAATTGATTCAGCATGGTCAGTTGAATCTACACATCATTGGAATCAACAGGCTCAGTAGATCAGTTATTATGTGGTTTAGGGAACAACTAAAATGGCTCATTTCAAGTAAACATTGTATCACGATCCAAAACTGGGTCCGTTAAGAATAGAGATGGACTGCAAAGTTGTTGATGCAGTGAAGAAAACTCTGGAAGAATGGGATGTGGACCTAGGAGATTTGAATCAGCCAGATCTTTGCTCTGGAGAGCCAGCAACAGAAGAGGCAAGGAAGTCTTCACAAAGCCCATGATGAGCGTAATGTGATGGTGGAAAACATTCTGGAATGACTTTTTTCCAGAAAGCAGTCAATATATGACATGATCACCACAAGGAAAACCAAGACCTTTACGACAAAGACAACAGCAACCAAGAGCAAGCAAGAGTGTAGGAAAATGGTTGACCATACTGCAATGAAACAAGTCATTTACCTTCTAACCAGTGGAAAAGAGACTACCATAACTTTAGGAGAAATCATGCAATACAAAATTACTTCTGTGAGTCTTTTGTTCTGCATAGCAGCTGGGACATTCCACAAACATGTCAAATCAAAGTTCATAACACTGAAGAACCTCTAGTCAATCTCAGCACCATGATGTTATCATGTATTAATAAATGTTGAAATGATTTGGAATAAAATCCCAACAAGCAAGACATGGTCTCAATATGTCCTTAGTCTCTTCAAGTGTGCCACTAGCTAGCACCCACAAGCCACAGCATTTCACTTCATTAACAAAGTTTATGAAAAACTGTTGTAGAGTAGGGCTGTGCAAAACAGGACCGTTCCACTTCAACTTCTGTTTTGACATTTCAACGGAACAGTGTTTCATTTCATTTTGAAAAACTGTTCCATAGGGGTGTGTGAAGTGGGCCTTACTTGATTCAGATTAGACCTGAATCAGGACAGTGATTTGATTTGGATCACTGTCCCAGATTCAATTCGGCTGAAATCAAATCTGAAGATTCGATGCTGATTTGGAGAACCAGCGATTTTGACATAGACACAGCTTTAAAGCTTTTTCTACACACTTTGAGGTAGCAGGCATGGCTTGTGAATGCTGCAATGCTGTGGCACATGGAGGGTCCCACAGGAGTGTGTGAGGGGTGGGATGGGGAGCCCTCCACATGCTCAATGGCAAACCTGGAAGTGGATCAGATGTACTTCTGGTCCACTTCCGGGTCCACCGTGAAGGCCCCTCCCCCCACACCCTCCCAGCTCAGCAATTGTCTGTGGGGGCACCCCAGGTGCCTCCCCAGACCCAGGAGGCACCAGTCACTGAGCTGGGAGGGGCATGGGGGTGTTAGGGTCAGGTAAGTGCTTCTGTGCCACTTCTGGGTCTGCTGCTGAGTGCACTGGGGAGTCCCCTGCACTCCTGTGGGATGCTCCATACACGTCAGCATCACAGCATTCAAGAGCCCCTAATACCTAAAGGTATGTAGAAAAAAAAATAATTAAGATGCCTCTATGTTCAATTTTCTGAATCTTTCTAAATCTCTCAGACAGATTAAAGGGTCCTCTAATTTGATTAATATATTTGGAGATTTGGCCACCGAATCAGGCTGAATCTCTGCTGAACTGAATCAGGGATCAAAGATTCACGTAGCCCTACTGTTCCATTTCATTTCATTGAAACTGTTTTGCTGTTTTGACATTTCACCCATAGACTATAATGGAAAAGCACAAAACTGCCTACAACTTTATTATTTCTTGCCTGATCTGGATGAAACTTGCAGGAATGGTAACCACTTCTGATAGCATGAAGTCTACTGAGTTTCAAAGAGATGGTTGTAGAAGTTTCTGGGAAACTGTACCTCACGGTGTTGACAAGCAAAACTCTTACCACTTGCTGGCAGTGGCAGCCTCCTGTCATCCAGCAGGCACATCGGGGGCCTGCCCACACCTTCAGGAGGGCTTCAGAGCTGTGCTGGACAGCTCCCAGAGGTGTGGTCCCCTGATCTGCCTGCCAGGTGACAGGAGGCTGCTCCTGCCACCTGGAGCCAGCAGCAACACCAGTTTTCCCAGTGTGGGCCCCCAGCGCTGGTCCCAGCCAGCAGCAACAGCATGCTATCATCTGGTGCACAGATCCAGGGACCTGAACCCCTGGGAGGGCTGGGGGATGTGCTAGAATCCTTCAAGGGGGCCGCAGCCCCTGGATCTGTGCTGGATGACAGGAGGCTGCTGCTACCAGCTGGGACCAGTGCTGAAGCCAAGTAAGCCCGACTTCAAAACTTGAAACATTTCAAAACATTTCAAGTGCCATTGTTTCATTTTGAAGCCATTTCAAAGGCTTTTGTTTCATTTCAATTTTGCTGTTTTGAGCTGGAAACGCATTGAAACAGCTTCGAAATGAAACACCTGGCAAAATTTTGCACAGCCCTATTGAAGAGTAGTACAAGCAACATCACTCAAAGTCATTTGGGTTTGTTCCTAATGTCTACCTGTTTCTGACCAACACACACCTGCTAAAGCATTCTGGCACTCATTTCTATCAAAGCATTCTAACAACATGAGATTACAACATTTCCTTTTAAATGAATGGTGTTTTTACTTCCACCATGCTGACCTGTACTTCACAGTGAATTTTGTTTGCTATGATTTAAAATCTGGGGAACATGATGTGCACTTTGTATTAAAATCTCCATGTGTGGGTGACACAAGGGTGTTCTTCTATGCAGCTTAAGTGGATAATTCCTACACTGTAATTTTTTAAATTTATTTTGAAGATACTAATGTATGGGTTGCTGCTTCCTACATCAGGCACGTGATTGAGTAAGATATGTACATGTACAAGAAGAAATCAAGAGATGCACCATCATACGACTATGTTGCTCATTATTTCCAGAGCATGATGTAGTATCTGCTGCTCTTGGGATTTATGGATGCACTGGAGTAGATACAGTGGGAGACTTCTTTAGCTGTGGTAAAGTGACATTAGTGAAGTGAACGTTACAATCAAAATATTTGATAACATAGAAATTATGCAACAACTTGGAAAAAAAATTAGGAGCTCCATGAAGATCTGTTCAATAAACTGTCTTAAGTCACTGTCAGTATACTTTATAATGATCTTATGAGCAATAGGTTGTCCACTGCTTAAGCCTATAAATGGCACACTACACTTCCTTCAAACCATTACTCCTTCAAACAACACTGCTTCTGAGCACACTTGTAAATCTATGAATGGAAAAATTCACAACATGCACAAACTGTTGATCCAACAAATTTTGGGTGGACATCAGTGTTGGTTGTGTTGGAACCTGTGATGCATACTAAAACTGGACTGTCAGATGAAGTGAAATTGCCTCTGAAAATGGGTATTCAGATGAGCCAATAAAAGCTAATGTTCTAGAGTCATCTGAAGATGACAGAGACAGAAGAAGAATACCTAGATTAAGAATGTCCAGTGTACACCATGTCATAGACAGGACTTCAAATTTGAGTTGAAGTGTTTTATTTGACCTAAATGCATTCCATAATAATTTGTACCATTTTTATTAATAATATTAAATGTGACTTTGAAGAGATAAATGGTAAAATGTTCCACTTGAAACAAGTACTCTTATTGTATCGCCAAAAAAACTGGTCAATATTGATGGTTTTTGCATTTAAAGGCTTAGAGCTGCCAAACAATGGTCCATTACTCATCAAAAGACAAAAGAAGTTTCAAGATTATTGCAATACCTATTTAAGTAATTTAGAAAAATCAAAATTGGCCTCATAGGTACTGCAATATTGACATTTGTTCATTTCATTAGTCATGGCTGCCATTTTTAAAGACAGCAGTCAAATGGCAAGATTAGAAAAGTGACCCCCCCCCCCCCCAGGCTAAATTTCACAGTAAGCAACTCAAAACTGATATGTAGTCATAAAAAAGATTCCCTAAAAATGCACAGATATATATATATGCACAGTTATATGGCAGTGCAAAACGTATAATTTTACAAACTGAAGTAACCTTAAATGAATCACTCACTATTGTCCAGTCATGTGTGTGTGTATGTATTTCACTGGACTGGACTATACTCCACCTGGCCACATGAGGTACATTAAGTGAAATAAAACAATCCTTTTGAGAAAGAAACAGACCCCAGTAATACCAAAAGGCAATACTACAGCTACAATATTAAGTGAAAGCGAATGGGAAGCTTTTTCTGTGCTGTATTGGGTAACAGCTTCCATTGTGAACTGGTGAATAGTAACCAAGGTTTGCAACTGATCATCTAAATATAGTGTGAAAGATAACAAATGCATACTTTGTTTATCATCTTATAAATTTCTCATAATTTCTTCTTTGTAAAGTAATAGTAAAAGTGAATAATAACATTTAATGTCACCACTTAAGACTGCATGTTGTTCTTTACTTGATAATTCACACTTGCTAATGACAAAGAAAACACCTTTTGCATCAACAATGTTTTTACCAGTTGAGAAAATGTTATATACGAGTTTCAATAATGGACTGAGTATTACTAACAGCCAAAAAAAAATGCTTGTGGGCCATGACAAGAGGTAAATTGACTAAATCCTATTGAAATCACTAGGAGAAGGATTACATTCTGACTGAAGTGTGTCTTTAAGTGTGTATCCAAAAATATATATTTAAAGGTGATTGATATGATGGATATTCTATCAAGAAGAATGGATGAATATGATATAAAATAAACATTGGCTTCAGTTTTCCCTCAAAAACTAAATGGAACTAAGAATCAAAAGTTTGAGAATAAAAAAAAAATGAATATTTTTTCTTATATATATATTTATTCCTTAAGAAGAGGTGGAAGTACTAGATGCCATGACAAGTTTGGCCCTCAAGAAATTGCTTTCTCATCTGAAAGCAAACTGATTTCATGTGATGGTTCAGATTTTTTACACGTGTGGTTTAATAGGTAAACTCAGATTTTCTAAACTGCCTCTGATATTGCAGTAATATTAGACGTTTAAACTTCTTTTGTTGTTCTTGTAGGGGGGGAAAAGTGTAGAAAAATCACTTTTCAATAGTGTTGTTACACTACTTCCTACTAGCGTAGTTTCCAACAAAGAGTTATATCTGAAGGACCATTAATATAGCAGAATAGAAGAAGATAAATTACTTTGCCCCTAAAAGAAAATCACAACAGCTTTTACATACGAGTCATACAGTACTTGAGACAGCCATGGTGAATTAGTTTTCTTCTCTTTACATCTTATTAAACAGAAGTTACTGACCAATAAGGAAAAGAAGGTAGAAGACTATCAATGTATCCTCATGCATTGCCACAATGTGAGGTCTTGAAGGGAAGAGTTCTATTTCACTTTACATGTCTAAATGAGAGTTACTCAGCCACCTAACTGGTTGTCACAGTATGGGGTCCCCAGGGATGGCCATGATGCCCCTAGGGCTCCAAGACCATGCCAATCCTTCCCTACAGGAACCCCCTTTCTCACCTGCCATGTTTTGCTTGTAATTATGATAAATAGGGAGGGGGTGCCCTCAAGTATATGTTTGAACACAGTCCTGATGGACCCCACTGAACCCTGTGGGTTCTGGGACCCCTTTTCAGGTCCGGCTCAAAATGGATGCCTCATGTGACACCCTCAGCCTTATGGGCTAGATGTGTGGCTCGAACACCACCCCTTTACCACACCCCATGCCTCACAGATGGTATTTAAACATTGTCCCTCTGAGGCCTTGATATAGCTTAGCCTCCCTTCATCACTGGGCTCTCCACAACCCTGCCTCTACATCCACACTGGTGCTGGGTTCTCCACAGGCCTGTCTCTGTGCCCACACTGCTGCTGGGCCCACTGGCACTGGGGTCTCCACACTGTAGTGTGCCCCAATGTATCCTTCTCCCCAATAGCCTCATTCCATTCCACCAGTTTATATAACAATGGATAACACACACCCCTGATCTCTAACGTAATACAAATGGTGCAGGGTGTGCTCTGTCCCTTAAAAGAGTCAAACTTCCTCCCCAAGCATTAAGTACCTTGTAGCCCAGGGTATCTGGTGAGCTCTGGGAGCCCACTTAGTCCTGTTAGCAGCATACCTGGAGGCCACAGTGTCTCTGGGCAGTTATTTTCTGCAGGCTCCTTCCTCTGGCTGCTGTCAGAGAACTAATTCTTGCTGGTCATGGCCCTGGGGTTGTGTGCGCCCAGGGCCCTGCCTTCTTCCGGTCAGCTGACTGGGTGCAGGCGAATTCCCTCATTAGCCTGCTGCCATAGTAACCTGCATCTGTGTGGGGTTCCTGCCTGTCTCCTAGGGTCCTCTCTCTTGGCAGATTCTGCCCTTAAAGGAACAGGAACCTTAGTGCCCTGTGACACTGGTATTCTGGGATTTAAATATAGTTTGCGATTTTGTTACTCATGCAATAAGGAATGTGGCATACACGTGTACACTGGATGTATCTACTTTACACATTTCTAGTAAAAAAAAAAACAAAACAAAACCCATGACTATTGTGTATTAGATGCAGGAGGAGGAGGGTGTTGTCTCCATGTTTCAGCCTCAAGAGTTGAGTGATTTGGAAACTTTCCTAGGAAGCAGGAAATCCAGTTTTTAGTGCCTCCCCCATCCCTCTCCCAACAGGGGATTCTGATCATCCCTGTTTTGCATTCCCAGCTTAGGGCTGTAATCACCAAGCAACGGGCCAGATATCATCTATGTATTTTTCTAGACTTCCCTTTGAATCTGGCCCTTTAGCAATCAAGAAGGGGGAGATATGTGGGGTCAGGATGAAAAGAGCAAGGTGGGAGATATGTGAGTCAGTGATATTGCTGCTGTTCTGGAAGTGAGCTTTTTAGTGTGGACCCTTGCTTCTAATGGAACAGAAACTTCCTCAGTCCATTCCATCTATTTTATCCAATGATTATTATATACAAGATTAAGTTACTCTGCTTCAAAAGGAGGGCCAATGGCTGAACCACGACCTGGTAACTAGATCATGATTCTAGGAAGCAACTGAGGTTCAGGTCCAACACACTCAGCTGTTAGTGCTAAAACCATGGAGGGTTCTCCTCCTTCTCTGGTGCCTGACACCTCCTAGTCATGGTTTTTACCAGATAAAATCTTGTGACTTATGCATGCCCAGAATACACATTAGGGCTGTGCAAAGCTTTGGGTGCTGATTCGATTTGGAGGAGATTCAGCCTGATTCGGCCCCTGAATCTCAGAATCCAAACTGAATCATGAAACCAATAAAAAGGTCTGAATTGATTAGAAGCTCTCTGAATCTATTCAGAAAAGATTTGGAGAGCTTTGGAGATTCAGGCAGTCCCTGCTCACCACCGCAGGAAATTGGACCCGGTAAGTGGGGGGGGG
>NW_005842003.1:2616721-2628134 GCF_000455745.1 Alligator sinensis
ACCCGTGGCTTCCCTACCTAACCCCATCCCCCGGTTCTTTAAATAAAAAAAAAAGCATACTCACTGGCTCCTGCCAGGTGTGGGGGCAACCCCCACTAACCCCACCCCCGTGTTGCATCGGGAACTCTGCCATGAGCTCCCTACCCTGACTGCTCTCCTCCCCCCCATGACTGCCGTGCCTGGCCCCAGTGTTCTGGCTCTTAAAAAAAAATAAAATAAAATAAAGCCCTGTACTCACTGGCATCTGCAGTGGCTGTCGTTGCTTCTGGGGGCTTGTAGCAGAGCCTCCCATGAAGTACAGGGCAGTGGGAGGCAGTGGGGATCACTCCCCTGCCTGGCAGCAGCTGGTGAGTGCGGGGCTTTTTTTTTTGACGAGCCGGCTGGCTGAGGCCGGGCAGGGCAGCCATTGACGAGGCTGGGAGAGTGGGGGGGGGGTGGGGCCTGTTTGATTCAGAGATTTGGCTGATTCAGCAGCAGCCAAATCTCTGAATCAGATTCGGCCAAATCTATTCAGGACAGTGGTTCAAATCACTAAATCAAATCACCGTCCCCCGAATTGGCCAAATCCAAATCTGAAGAGTATACTAGCCAGTTCACATAGGCCTAATACACATGCCCAGTATACTATGTATCTGTCTGTCCAGTGTGTACACTACTGCACATGCTCAGTAGCCATTCATGTAGTAGTATAAATATTCATGCTGTACAAGATGTTATCAGAAATTATGCATACATGCCAAATATGCCACTTTACAAATGGAAAACTGTCAGTTGAGTGTACAAAACAAAATAGAATTTTGCCTTAACTAATACAAAAAATGTAACTATAATGAACTAAAGGTTACCTATGCCATAAACAATGTTTAATAGACAAAATAAAAGTTTCCTATACACTGTGCAATTATTTTTTCAATAATTCTATGATTTTCCTTTCATTGTACAATTTAGACTACTAAGATGTTATTCACATATTGATTCTTTCAATCTCTCTTAATAGAATCAAACTTCTTTATCAACAAATCAATCATAGAAATGTAGGTCTGGAAGGGACTTTTGGAGGTCATCCAGTTCAACCTCCCCTTCCTGAGATAGGATCATGCTAATACAAACCATACCATAAAAATCCTTTTCTAACCTGTTACTAAAAACAACAAGTCAAACCTTTCACAGAATTCCAAGGCATAGCACCTTAAATGAAGACAGGTAAAGAAGGGGGACAAGGGTGGCCACTGTTCTGCTTCTGTGAGGATTATTAAAATATGCTCATGAGGGCCAAGAAAGAGAGTCATGCCCCCCACTACAGAGGAAGGCAAAACTCCTCACAGTCTGTATCATTCTGATCATGGGATAAAATTTCTTCCAGATCCCAAATATGGTGATTGGTCTGATCACAATTGGAGGTGCAAAACCCTCTAACCAGGAACCTCTGTAATTTAGTTTCATCAGGCACACTCCAGTCAAAATTCTCAGCCTTAGCTGCAGCCAATACTCAATACTTATAATGAAAGCAAGCAAGCAAGCCAGCCCTGTTGCAGGTAGCAAAAAGAAGTGAAAATTCCTTCCTTCCTCCATCTGGCAACCAGCAAAGCCCAGAAACATGGAAAATACCCATAGTAGAATGTAGGCATAGATATTTGTAGATTAGGGGTGGGTGAAGTCCGGCCCCTGGGTGAAGTCTGGTCCATGGCGGGTGGGTGAAGTCTAGCCCAATGGATCAGGCCCATGGCATATTCAATTTTCCAGCAGCCCTGCAGTAGCAGCTCCTTCTGGCTGCCACTGCTGGACCCAGCCCTGCTGCTTGGTTACCCTGGCCCATCTGCCCCTCACCCACCACTGGGGGCAGGACCCACATGAGTAGGGCGCACAGCTGGGTGGCTAGGATGGGGTCATAGCTGGGAGCGAGATGGGAAGGCAGGGCTGGGGAGACCCCAGGATCTGGTGGGGGCTAGGACAGAGCTGTGACACTATCTGCATGCACCTGCAATGAGCATGAGTTCTGTGGGCAGGACTGTGCAGGGAGCAGATCATGGCTCTGTCCCAGCTCCAGTCCCATGCTGTCACTGCTGCAAAATCCTGGCCCAGTCCCAGCCACAATCCCATCCACAGTCCCAACCCCAGCCCTGGCCACAGAGCATCTCTCTGCTCAGCTGCATGCCCTGCCTGCACCATGGAGACCCCAGAAATGGCAGGGCCATGATAGCATGGGGCCACAAAACCTGGCCCTGTACTGTCATGGCCTTGTGATGTCATGGTCCTACCATTCCTGAGATCTCCATGGAGACCAGCTGGGAGCAGTGCAACCAGGGGCTGCTGGGAAATGGAGTCCAGACACCAGCCAGATTAGCTATTTTGCCTACCCCTGTTCTAGATCATCCCTGACCAATGTTATTCCTGACTTTTGAACACCTCCAATAATGGAGAGACCCCAGCTTCCCTAAGCAGTCTACTCTACTACCTTGTGTTCTAACAGTGAAGAAGTTTTTCCTGATATCCAATCTGAACCTTCTTTGGGGCAACTTCAAGCCATTAGTCCATGCCCTGCTCTTTGCGTCAAAATATAAAAGGCATTTTTCCTCTTATTTATGGAAGCCCTTCATATATTTGAAGAATACTATCATGTTCTCTCCTTAGTGTCTTTTTTGCAAGCTTAATACGCCTAACTCTTTGAAACTCTCTTCATATGAATTGCTTTCCAAGCCCTTTATCAGTTTTGTTGACCACTTCTGGACCCTCTCTGACTGCTCCATATCCTTTTAAAATTGTAGCCCAGAACTGAACATAATACTCTAGAGGAAGCCTAACCAGTGCAGAGTAAAGAGATACTATCAACTCCCATGCTAATGCTTCTGTTGATACATCCCAAAATCACAGTTGCCTTGTGTACAACTGCATCACACGCAAGACTTGTATTGAGTTAGTGATTTACCAAGACTCTAAGTCTCTGTAGACCATTCTCTGTAGTGCTGTCATCCATTTATTTGTGTTTTACTATCTTTCCCAAAGTGTAGCACCTTGCATTTGTCAGTACTAAACTTCATCATTGCATAGGTTTCTACAACATAAAAGTACCTCCTATGCATTAAAAAAAATCAGTTCTTGTTCAACATGTTAAAGTAAAATGCTAGATTCAAATAAAGTTGTTTATGTGTAAGTTAGGGATACTAGTTAAGAATGTTTGGCATTTAGTTTTAGAGGCACTATAAATATTAGTGCACTAGTCAAACTTTCTACTTAGAGGGTTCTGCTGCAAGATGGACTCAGCTGCATTTTGATGTAATGACATAGGTATGTTTTGGTTTTGTCCCCCTCCCCCTCCATTAGAAATTGTGAATGTTAATCTTCATTCTTTTTCTGTGCTTTGAAATAAGTTACGAGGACTGATTTTTTTTTGTCTCAGCAATGGAATTACAACTGGGTGTAGTGAAGGAATTGAGAAAACCAGGATGTGGTTGCTTAGGTTCTTTGATCCTTTTTTGGAAATCAGTGATGATAGAATGAGAAGGCAGACACTACAGCATAGGTGTAATGATATAGGACAGGGGTTTTCAATCTTTTTGGTTGGTTCACAGCCCGGTGGCCGGTTGAGAAGCAGGGAGTCCCCCGGCCGGTTGATGGGTGGGGGAGGGGGGGGTTCCCCAGCAACCAATCAATGGGAGGGGGGGATCCCCTAGTGGCTGATCAACAAGTGTCAATGATGAAACCAGAAATGCCCCTGCTTCTCCACGCTGTTGCCTCGTACCCCTGGGACCTTACCAAGTACCCAGGGGGTGTGTGTACTCCTGGTTGACAACCCCTGACATAGGGGGCTGAGATATCTGTCATTGCATACATATGTTATGTTTTGGTTTTGTTTTTTCCCCATTAAAACATTATTAGAATATATATGACACTCATTGCTCACAAAATATTTATACAGATTTGTTACCAAATCCCTAACTGGTATCCAGTGTCTGTTATTTGAAAATATTGGCTTTATAAAAAAGTAAAGTTGTCACATTCTTTGCTCCAAAACATAACAAGCTCTTCCAAGGTTAAAAAGTGTCACTTATTTTTTTCAGCAAAGGCAATTGTTTTGTAGCTCCCTAGTACTGGAGCCATGCAAACTTCAGAGTAAATATTAATTATTCATTGAACAATTAATTTTAATTAGGGCTTGCGTAGAATCCCATATGGTTTCAGACATCAGCAGTTCACTAATGGAAACAGTTTGAAAGAGGATACTGGGAAGAACTGAGAAGCTTGGCAGATGACAATAATCATACTGTAGTGGATTAGGCATGAAGTTAAAAGCCAAAAACTTGTTAATGTTAATCTTAATTCTTTTTCTGTGCTCTGGAATAAGTTACAAGAACTGATTGTTTTGCCTCAGCAGTGGTAATTACAACTGGATGTAGTGAAGGAATTGAGAAAACCAGGATGTGATCACTTAGGTTCTTTGATCCCTTTCCTGAAATCAATGCTGATAAAATGAGAAGGCAGACACTACAGCATAGGTCTAATGACTTAGGGGACAGAGAAACCTCCCTCCACTGCTTTCAGTGCACCAGGAGGCAGGAGACAGTATGACCATAGATATACATGAGACACTGAATCTCTGTAGAAACGGGTCACAGAACTTTTGAGATGGGGGACTTGAAAAGTGTATCTGGCTAGTGGTAAGCTTGGCTGGTTCTTTTAATAACAGCCAGCCAGACAACCAAATAATTGACACACAGGTAGAGTAAATCTAGGGGAGACACTGTGGTACAGAGATAGAGAGGAGGAGGAGACAGGGATAGTAAGCTTGCAAGAAAAATGGGATTTACGATGACGGGCAATAGGACAACAAATCCAGGGTTTGGAGAATAGGAACAATGACCCTGCAAAATGCAAGACAGGATATACTGACCCTTTGGGGAGTGAAAACTGACATGCTCCTGAATAAGAGACATGGCCCTGCAGAGTGTAAGGGAGTGTAGACTTGGAGCATTTGGGAGATGTGTGGGAAAACAGAGCAGAGATCTCTGAACTAGCAGACACCTAAGATGGGGGTAATGAAAGAAACAAGGATTTTCACAGATCCTGTAGACCTACAGGATGCCACATATCCTGATTCAGCAGTGGGAATGCAAAATGCAGAATAGATAGCCTAGATAGGAATGCTTAAAAATTGAAGGGTAGGAATAGAGGGGAAAAGATATGTATGTAAGAGTAGGAGGGTGCTAGTTATAGCCGTGTTGGTCTGAAGACATAGGCAGACAAGGTTCTTTTGGTAATTGTGATATATTTTATTAGACCAACTAAACAGTTCGAAAAAGTTGTTCTTTGCAAGCTTTCAGGCACAAACACCCTTCTTCGCGCATAGGGATAGTCTGCTGTTGTTTTGTGTTCCCCTTAATGGAATAGAAGCCAATATGCAAAATGCAGGTCTGTGAAAATGCAAATGCATGGCAGTGACAATCAGAGGCCAAGGGGACAATAGGTGTGAGACAGGTGGGTGGGGGGAAGTGGGGTATGTGGACCTAATGATAGAATGTAGCTGGTAAAATGTGGAGGTTACCTGAGGTTATCAGATGGCAGGCAGGTTATAACGTGCCATAACTTCAATGTCTATATTTAGTTTATGATTTTTTGTATCCAGTAAATTTATTAAGTAAAATCAATAGGGTCATCTACAAATGATGTTTTGTAAATTCCCTTTGAGGATTAGAACTGAGATGTTGAAGGAAGAGTGATTGTCTTGTAAGAAGTGTGCATCCACAGGTAATTGAGTGTTTTTGTCTTTGATAGATGTTTGGTGTATGTTCATTCTGGTACATAGTTGTTGTTTGGTTTTTCCTACATATTTTCCATTGAACATTTAGTGCACTGGATGAGATATATTACATTTCTGGATGTGCAGGTGTAAGAACTAGGAATGGTGATTTCTTTTTGTGGGGTGTAGTTATTGGGGGAGTGTTGAAGAAATATTGGCAGGTTTTACATTTATTGTCCCAACATGGTTTGGATCCATTCACTGTGCTTTGGGCCATAGGAAGTTTGCTTCTGATAATGAGATTGGGTGAGGTTTGGTGCTTGTTTAAAGGTTAGGATGGGTGATCCTGGGACAATTACTGTGAGAATTGGGTCTTCTTCTAGTATGGGTTTCAATTGTTTGAGCATTTTCCATATAGGTTCCAGGGAAGGATGGTATGCCATAACTAATGCTGTGCAATTTGTGGGGATTTTCTTTTTGTACAGCAGAAATTCTTCAGATAGTATCTGGGTGAATACTTCAGAAATGCAATCTCTCTCTCTGGAGGAGTGTCCTTGTTGAGTAAAAGTCCTTTTAGGATTTGTGAGGTGATGATCACGGGTGTTCTTCTCAATGCAAATTCAGTGGTATCTGAGAGCTTGACTGTATATTACAGCTTTCTTGGGGTGTTCAGGATGGCTGCTGGTTCTGTGCATATACATATGTTGGTCTGTGGATTTCTTGTATATGCTGGTTTGTATTTTACTATTTTGGATAGTGATCATAGTGTCTAAAAAGGAAATGTTGGTGCTGGAGTATTCAAGAGAGTCTGATGGAGGGGTGATGATTATTGAATTTGTGATGGGAATAAATCAGAGATTGCAGGTTTTCGGTTCAAATGATGAAGATGTCATCTATATATCTTAACTATAGCATGGGTTTGATGGAAGTTCTTGAGGAAGGAGGGTAGGAAGGGTGGCACTTATGAAGGAGTTACCCAGAGAGAGAGAGAATGAAAGGGAATGAAAAGGATGCACTTTTCTGGACAGGGGAATTTAAACTGGAAATAGCAGTGGCAGAAAGAATAAAGGAGACAGAAGTGGTTTGTACAAACTACAGAGATCCTGATGAGCAGATGAAATGAGCAGAGAGCACATGAATAAATATACAGGGAAAGATTTAATAAGAAGAGTCAGTGGGGCTTCTGAGACAGTATAAATCTTGTGTAGGACAGAACAAATGGGAAGGGTTGAACAAGTTAGAAATATGAGGCAGAAAGAAGAGAAAATATGAACAAGTGAGAATTTATACTGATTTCCCAGAAGATACTCAAAGTATGCCATCAGCTGGACTAGTCTTATGAACAAGGATTCCAAATTATTGATGCACATAACATTATGTTTTAAACCAACAATCTTAATTATTCACAGCCTGATCCTTTTATAACCTTAAGATATTATTGTGCCTTAATACAAGTATCAGTTCACTATGATTTCCATGGGATGAAAGTTCCATCATCACCAGTACTGTGACAAAAGCATTAAAAATAGTCCTTAGTATAGAAATAATGTGTTACTACACTCCTCCTGTCTCAGATATGTACATATTGATTTATGCTTAATGAAATTTTAAATATGTCAAATAGTATGAGAAGAATAAATTATTCAAAATAAAATTTGACAAACATATGTAAAAAAATAAATAATGCATCATAAGTTATGGAAACATACTTGAACTTAATTTATTTAAAGATTGACCGAATAATACTTTATGAATTTTAATATTTTCTCTGTGTTAATATCACACTGAATAAAGTTGCAGATGATGTGAATCTAACTTCTTTTTTTTTTAAAGCACTAAGGCCACTGTTATTCATACTGAATAGATATAACTTGGCAGTTAGCTGTAATATGACGAATGGATTCAAAATTTGGCACAAAATAAATACATTCAGTGAGAAATGGATTTTAGAGAGGCTTGGAGTTTTCTGAAAAATACTTCAGTCTGTACATTAGAATTGCTAAAGGCATACATACAGGTGCCTTAAGTGTGCATCTATAAGTGCAGGAGCAACATTTCAAAATTGGTAGCAATGCTCAGTGAAGCTGCTCAGTGCTGGATCACCCATGCCTTGGCAAAATATAAGGGCTTTATGAAACCATACATTCCAGCTTGCCACAGGCTTTGTTACTGCTATGCACAACCTTTCTTTCTGGTGCTGTGACTGCAAGAGCCATAAAAGATCCCTCAGCATAGTGACTAAGTACTTCACCTCATAGGAGAAGACAGAGCTCCTTCTGCTTCAAAAGCACAGTCCTCTTCAATTGGAGCTGAAAGAAAATCTTTGTTATCAATAGTAATAGTGGAAGAGGGATAATTCTCATCTACCTTGCTGGAAAGCCAATGTTCAGTTGAGTCAAAATTGCACCCATGTGGCTAAGGTACTTCCTTTCATGACTGTGGGAAATTACTAAAGTAATATGATGCCACTATACAGTTAGTTATGAAGTGAAATTGAATTAATTAATTAGTCATTATTTTGTTCTGTGATCAAGCCTCATTCAGTTAACCACATTAATTGTGCTTTATATATACTTTACCCAGGAGTAAGGGCACAATCAATGAAGAACCTAAGCAAGCATACTGAGTTAAATAGACTATTGATATGGTTGAAGATATGTAGAAGGCAGAGTGGAGATGCACTTTTTAGGCTAACTGAATCAGAGATGCATAAGCTTTCATAAGACAGCTCACTTCATCAGGACATGCACAGGGCATTTTATCAACTAGTGTGAGTTATTTTAACACAAAACACAGGGAGCTAAATGGTGGGGTGGGAGGACAGGGAGGGTGGGGGCACTGCTGGGAGAGGCAAACAAGTAATAAACTCATCACAAAAGCTAATCCCAGTATTGGGATAAGAATTCATAGTTCTTGATTAGTTCATACTTAACACAAATGTGCTGCAATTTCTCATTGGAATGTCCAGGAAGATTTGTTTGTTTTGGTTTTTTTTCCCCACAGGCTTTTGAGTGTTTTTTGACTTATGTCAAATCAGTATACCTCATTCTTTCATATAGGTATTGCCCCATCTGTCCAATGTATGCAGAAGAGGAGCACAGTAAGTGAATGATGGCATATATGATGTTGGTAGATGTGTAAGTTAATGAACCTTGGATGTAATGATCTTATGGTCTAGGGATGATGCGGTCTGTATTGATGAGGGGGCACAGCTGTTATCTTGGTCCATTGTAAGGCCTGGTGCTTCAGTGAACATACAAATTAGGTAGCCTATTGCTTGAGAGATACCATTTGAGGATGGAAGGTTTTCTGTAAGCCAGAACAGGTTTGTACCCTATGGCTACTTTGATATTGTTATAATTTTCCAGGAGGAGTTGGAGGTCATCAATGATATGTTCAAGGTGGCACCCACCAACCTTGGGGCTAAAAGTGACAACCAGAAAGATTCTGTTGTCCTTGTCTCAGGCTTGGTATTATAGCTGATCTGAGTGCAGTCTGAGTCTGGCTTTATTAATCTGAGTGGCTACAGGTTTGGGATTGTATTGTAATTTTAGGAATCCCTGCTCCATATCCTTAAAGTGTACATCGTAGTCAGTGGAATCAGAGTAGATAGTTGTAACATAGAGCCTGGCTATAGACAATGGGTTAGTAGTAGGCTTAGGATGCAAGCATGTGAAGGTAACTGTGGCAGTCAGTGGGGTTCTGATATTAATTTGCTGGGAGGAATATTCCACAGTTAATTTGATGAAGAGGTGGAAGTTGTTAAAGTCCTGGTGAAATTCTTCTGAATACTCCTGTCCATGTAGCCATACAACGAAGATGTCACTGATGTAGCGTAAGTATATCAGAGTCATGAGAAGGCACCTGAAGAGGAAATGAACTTCAAGATCTCTTAAGCAGATGCTTAAGTGCTTTGCTGAATCATGGTATAAATACTACAAGGTGCAAGCAGTGGGGTAACACTTGTTCCGGAGACAGGTGCCTCTTGAAGTGCTTCCTTTGAGATAAACATCTCTATGCAATGTGGACTGTGCTTAAAAAGCAATCAAACTGTGTTCCAATGTAAACTTTTTTTCTGTTGCCATATATTGTTTTTTGGTTTGGTTTGTCTTGTTGTTGTTTGGTTAGTTGTTTTTTTTCCCTCTGGCAGCTTCTATATTAAACTTATCTACAATGTGGTTTTGATTTCTTTCTTTGTGGCCTCACCTTAGGCTGAGGTTAGGGAAAATAGAACAGTTGACTGAGAAGCAAAGGAACAATAAAAGCTAAATAAGTACAGGGAGCCACTCAGCCCTTCAGTATCCAACATGGCAACACCATGGGAATACCCAGAACAGAACCATTGTTCAAATCCCATTATAAAAGTATATTATATTTACTTCCTAGCACTATTAGACAGGATTCCTGTCTGGATTGCTAGTATTTCCTGGGTTTCTATCTCTGCCCTAAGGGCTCCTTTGGCATTATGTGTGATGAGATCCGAGCTGTCAGGGTCTATGAGGGTTCTGTCCTTGGAACATGACAAGGTTCAATGGTGGCATGCCTGGCAAAAAGCTGACCTTATATTAAGTTCAGGTACTGACATTGGTACCAGAGGTCTTATTAAAGGTGGTTTATCATGCTGTCAGAGCTCCTTGCATTCTGGGATTGAATCCTGCTTTTAATTCGATTGTATATCTGCTTGTAGATCTTGGCAGGCAAGGTTCTTTGAGTAGATGTGATATCTTTTATTAGACCAACTGAGTAGTTGGAAAAAGGTGGAAAAATGCTTGTAGATCTCAGCATTCCAAGGATCACTGTTAAGATAGGACTGTACCTATTCCTTTTTAAGAAGCTACTGTAGGACCTCCAAATGGATCCATGAATATGGATGAGATGTGATTATTATTGCTGGTAATAATTCTACAGGTCTAAACTTGCCACAGGCTGGGATGGCAGAGGAGCCCACATGACTAGACACCAGAAAGGAATTAACACATGGTTAGTGTTATCCTGGAGCAGAAAAGGAAGGTTAGGTAGTCAAAGAGATTAAATATGATGTGAAACCATGCAGTGTGGATAACAATAGAAAGACCACCAGAAGTATGTTAATTGAAAATGGAGGTGCGCTCACATAAACGTTATTCCTGTGAACTCATTCTGAGATAGAGCTAATCCAATTCCTGTAGCAAATTAGTTAATGCAGAAATAAGATGAGCTATAACTCTGAAAAACTAAATTTTGGGTTTAAAACTAAGGCAGTTTATCAAAGAGATGTAAAGTTGTTTGGAAAAAATAAACCTTCCCCATTTAGACAATCCCTATTGATGTCCACTGATCTCTAGAAGTAAAACATTGTATAGCCATAAGAATAAGTTGGCAAAAAGCCCATTAAAATCAATTAAAGTATTTTCACTGCCCCATCAGATTTTAGATTCTGCTCTAAGCAAATGATATTTAACAGAGACAACATCCAACCCAAAGGATATCCTGATTTAGAAACAGACCTTTCATAAGCAGAACTATTCACATAAGCATTAATTATTATATAACAATTCACACGTTGTCACATTGTATTAATTAGATATTCCAAACCATCTGTGCAATTTGTTTTGCTGACACAAAATAGAACAAAAAAAAAAAATCACCATTACTAATATTCTGATTGGTAGAGGATCAAACTTTTTTGCCATATTCACA
>NW_005842003.1:2628145-2659414 GCF_000455745.1 Alligator sinensis
CAGGAATGATCAGATAATCCTGAAGAACTGGGTACTCACTGTAGCTGACAAAATCAAACGAGAAAGGAGTGATTATAATTCTGGATGGATGAATTAGTAACATCTAAAAAAAAAAAAATCCCTAAACCTAAATCTTTACTAAAGTCCAGACCAAATTCAAGCTTAACTCTATTTTTAAGTACTTTCAGCATCTACTGTAATTTAGGTAAGCATACAAAAATCAAATCAAGCCTTTGCTTCTTTCAAGATCATTAAGTGGGTGGAGTAGGGAATCAGACAGTCCTAATCATCAGGTGCTAATCCTTTTAGTTAAGCTTCTATCTAGGCAGATGTTTTGAATACAAATGTCAGACTTTGGCCTATAAAATCTACTACAGAACTGTAGAGAACAGAACATGCTACTTTTACAGTATCTTGTCTTAATTTACAAGGTAACTCTACTTATAAGAGCTGATTGCAATGAAGCAATTCTGTTTTGATAACTCCTGTTTTGAGATATCACAATTTCATTCTGAACTTCAATGAAAACAAAACCCTCAAAAATATTTTCATTAAAACATCACTGAAAGTCCATTTTTCATTCAAAAAATAATTCTTATATAAAAAAAAATCCTGATTGGCTCCTCTGCTTAACTTACAGACATAAAAGTAAAGAGCCATTAGAAGACAATGGGTAACTATGTTAAATCCATAGTCTTTTTTGCTGAGTAACCTGACTCCAGGGATGCATCCAGACAAGCCCACACATGCCTCTTGCAGCATCTCAAACTCCTCTGAGAAGGTGCAAGAGGTACGTGCAGGAATGGGAAAAGGTTCCCCCCACAGCAAGTTTGCAGTGCAGGGGCAAAATTAGACCCCTGGATATCCAGGGGTCAAAAAAATGGAGCTAAAGGAAGTGGCTGGGTCCTCCACAGAGAATCTGGCTGCCAGAGCATCTCTGTGGTTGGCTCCTCACCCTCCTGCTGCAGCATGCTGCCTGCCTGTGCAGGGTAGGCAGCCTGCCCACAGCAGGGCTTTAGTGCCAATAAGTAAGGGGTCGGGGGGGCTGGAGGAGGGGGGAAGGGACCATGGGGGACCCCCACTGGACCCACCCACTCCCCTAGCCCCACCACTGCCCTGTGCTTCCCAGGGGGGGCTCTCCCAGGAAGCCCCAGAGCTGCCCCAGCCCCTGCTTCTATGGCGAGTAGATGCTTTTTTTCCCTTTTTTTAAGTGCTGGTGCCTGGGGTTGTGGAGGCAGCCATCAGGAGGCTGGGGGTGGAAGTGGGGGATGGGACTGAGCAGAGCAGCCATTGGGGGATCTGAGGTAGCGAGGGGCCAGACACTGGGGGGGCTTCAGGAGCCAGCGGAGGATGGGGCCAGGTGCGGCAGCAATTGGGGGCTGGGGTAGAGCACATGAGCCCCATAGAAGGGAGTGGTAGCCCATTCAAGGGCCATTTCCCCCATGTTGGGGGGGGGGGCGCTGTTACCCCTGGTGGGGAGCCAGAGCCCCTGTGGGGGGGCTGTTACTCCTGGTGGAGGGGCTGTAGCTCCTCTGGGGGGCAGCAAAACATCTAGGTATTCAGAACTCATTTTATTATGATGATGAGAGACACTGGTAGGCTTCCAAATTGCTTTAACACTGTAGATATATCAATAAAACATGCCCAACTGATTACTCTCTCTCTCTCTCTCTCTCTCTCTCTCTCTCTGTATATATATACATATATATATATATACATATATGTATATGTATATATAGTGGTCTTTTGTTTTAATTGTGGAGAAACATGGATTTTGGGGTATTTTGCAGAGTGACTTTGGGATTGTTTTTTCAGGGATTTTACAGTTTTCCAATAGGGAACACCAAAATTCCTGCTAGGGAGGCCAGTGGCAGGACCCTGCCTGCTCAGAGCTGGCACCTTGGACCCAGCTGGCTGTGGCTGACCTCCTGGCCACCTGGGGCCATTAGGACATGCTTTGACAGCTCAAAACTGGGAACATCTTCCAGGTGATAGCTGCCCAGATGGCCAGGCAGGGGCACACCTGGCAGTAGTGCTGTTACCTCTCAGCTCTGGGTTCTTGGGGTACACAGCCTGTCTGACTCACAAAGAACTCTCCCCCACTCTACCTCTACCTGAACAAGAATTGATTAGAGGAAGGACCTACAAAAGATTAGGAAGATACAGTGGGAGACGCACCTAAAACCCTCCAGACAAAGTTGATAGGAGTGAAGCAACTCCCCTGGTCTCATTTGCATCAGAGATGGAACTGGATAACAACTCATTTAAATGGGAGATGGGACAGTCATGCACCTTCATTAGCATTCAGGATGGAAAACAGAGATTTCAAGGCAAGGACCACACTGAATTCTGGGATCAGAAAAGCTGGGGAGCACTGCATGATGGGGAATCCTTGCTCCAAATGCTAATTCTACACATCTACACACACCCAGCTCAGCATTTATCAGAACAATTCTAGTAATGACTCGTCTATTGGTATCCAAAACACTGAATCTGCCCGTCTGTACTGTGAGCTCCCTCAAGGTAATGCCACCCATAGCCAGGAGTGATCAGTTCCTATTATCCAGCATATGAGCCATTGTTTACCCATAAACAAACCTAGTGTTCCCCCTCGAGCCATTGTTAGTTCTGTACAAAACTGCTACCCAAGCTCGAGTTTCTTTCCTGGTGTTTGGATCCAAAAGCTGCACCAGTCCCACTCCTTTTCTGCCTGGAATCCCTCCATTGATCGTGCTGAGGACTCTGCCTGTCTGCAAGCTCCAACAAACACCTGGGAAACTTGACTGGTTCAAGCTTCGCTGAGTGGTGAGACCCCAACTCTCTCTCTCTCTTTCTCTCTCTCTCTCTCTCTCACTCCAGGAACCTGACTTTTATTCTCTTACTCCAGGTACAGCTTTTTACACCGGACTTTTGCTAATCAAACTCGAGACTTCCCCAAAAACCTAATTGAAACTATGTAATATTGTAACTGTTTATTTGTCTCTCTTGTATGGCTATTACTGGTATCATCATAAATTCATATGCCTGGCAATAAATAACTTTTATGGTCAAGCTGGTTGCTATACTGAACCTCACTTACTCTTTCTTCCCTTTGACCTCCCCCATTTGCTCTGCAGCAATGCTTCTTTTACCTAAGCCAAAGATCCCTGTAATGCCCAGTACTTCAATGTGGTCTGCTGATCAAGGGGTTACTACTAAGACCATTGTGACAAGAGATTGTGACGTGCTAAGATTTGAAACACATGTACTCTGTTAGCACATGTGTATGCGTGTCTAACTGCATTTATTATTGTCCTAATGAACTGAGTTCAAAGCACATGAGGGTGTCAGCCTATACCTATCAATGCTGAATAATCCCGCCTGACTCAGATGCACTCTGTTAACCCGTGTGCTTGTGTCTGACTGCAGTTTATTGTTGCCCTGATGAACTGAGTTCAAGGCATTTGAGAGTGTTAACCTGTCAATGCTAAATAACCTGGCCTGGCTCAAGCTTGTCCTGTTAACCTGTCTGTGTATGTGCATACATGTGTTTGGCTGAGTCGTTGGTTGGAGGAACCCAGCCTCATTGAAATTGAGTCCTGCAAAATAGTTCCATTGGGGGTGAGGACTTGCAGAAGGGAGAGATACAGCCCCTTATAGAAACACAAGTAACACAAGCAGCACATTGATAGAATTACAGAGATCCCAGAAATGTACTCCTAATAAATGAGCACACCCCAAAGTGATGGGCAAATCTGGTAACAGTGCCACACGAAGGCTGACCCTGCAGCCATAGCCCATTGGCAGCTGGCCCAGAGGGGCAGATGCCTCTATTGGCTCTGCAGTCCCCATCCGAGTCTGGCAGGTGCACAGCAGGTCACAGCCAGGCAGCAGCCCCCACTGCCAGACTGCTGCAGTGGGTAGAGGGTGCAGGGAATTCTCAGGGTTGCTTCAGCAGTCCAGCTGGCACAAGGGGTACTGTCCCCAGGTACTAAGTGGCCAAGCCCCAGAAGCTCCTGAGAGTGAGTAGCCCTAAGCTACTTAACAGAGCAGCTTTTTGTACTAATGAGGCCAGGACAGGGCAGCTTTGTCCCCAGGTACCAATTGACTGGGCCCCAGAAGCTCCTGAGAGCTAGTAGCCCTGAGCTACTTGCCAGGGCAGCTTTCTGTACTGCCACCAAAATTAAGTTCCCTCTTCAACATGAGTAATGTTGAAATGGGATCTCCTACCACCTAAGAGACTGTCCTCACTATCAAGCTATAGGAGGTTTATGAGTGGTATTGGGAAGCTCAGTGTTTCTCACTGGCTGTTTACCATTTTACAGAAATAATTAAAGTCTCAGTGAAGCAAGGATTGAAACCTCAGTGTTCTACTTCTCTAACAAGAGCTCCAGCCACCAGTCTAAACAGTTAGTCATTGAGTGTGTCTGTGTGTCACTTTGCATCAATAATTTTTTTTAGCAGAGACTGAAAATGATCTAGCAGTGAATATCCTGGAACATGGTCATAAGGATACTTATCAGAAAACGAGGATTCAAATTCTCTCAGGCAGAAGATAGAATTGAATTTGGGTCTCCAGTATGTTTGGTGAGTGCCGTAACCAATGGCTTATTAAATAAAAAGGGATTTCCCAGATTTATGACTCTATCCCTAAAAAACTTTTTTTTTCAAAGCCAACTACTAGGCAAATTCAACTTAAATTTACAAATAGTTTCAAGATGTCTAAAACCACACTATAAAGAATAAACTACTTAAAATATTACTTAGTTAAAAGTGATGTAACACATATGTTTGATATAGCTGAAAATGTGTGTGTCTAGATAGGCCCAATATAGATATATATAAATTATTTGCTTGTACAACAGTTTTGACCAATCAAGTGAACTCTGTGCTTTCAAATTAAAACATTCAAGAATAGGTTGAAAGGATCTTTGTTTAATGAATTCATCAATATGAAATTCAACAGAAGACCATAAAAAAACTGTTGCCAAGCAACTGATGATAGTCCATTATATGTTTTGTATATTTTAGATAACAAAGGCATTTTTTTATTCCATGCAAAATTAGAAATATTTCTGTGTACACTTTCTTCTTCATGCCGGTAGTGTTCTGATAAAAAAATAGAATGTCTTGGTATATTATTCCTCTATAGTTGTCTGTGTTAAGCATGGTACCTCAAACTCCAAAAAGGAGGATTATAAAGATACTCATGTATTTGGGCTTAATCCCAATACTGTTGAAGCCTGGAAGTTGTGGACTTCAGTCAGGTTTGAACAGCTCCAAAAGATGATCTATTGAAAAGTTATCATTTTGAGGGGAGGAGAGAGAATGATATTATGTCAAAAATCAATTTTGTATGTATAAAATACAAATATTTTGTCAATTTATACTTTTTTAACTTGCAGTACTAGTGTGGTAAATACCACAAAGTCAAAAACATATTCAAGAACAAGCTGATGTTGTTGCTGCTTCTTTTCATCATCATCGTTGTCGTTGTCATTGTCATAATTTTTTTTGTTTGAGTTCAACCAAAAATAGGGATCCCTTTCATTTCAGACGTTCAAACTTCTCCTGGCATTAATTTTAGATACAGCAGTCAAAGATCCGTCATAAGGATGATGTAATACTTATCTTAAAATCATAATTTCTGTCTTCTGGTTAAGGTTGTATAGGTTCCTGTTTTCATGGAAGATCACTTAAACTATTGCATCACTACCATTTGCACTGTATCTTTTTATTAAATCACAGAAAGTGGTGGGGAAAGAAAGCATTTGTTTTGCTTCCCTTCTAATAAGACAAGGAGTAAAATAAGGACAACAGTACCTTTAGCTTTTCCTCCTTTAGTATATTGGTTCTAATTGTAATACTATACAAACATTCAAAACAGCTTTTTGCAAACTTCTGCATAAATTTCGACTAGAACATTGGTTGAATCTTAATCAGCTGATAAAAAATGCATAAGTATATCAAGGGGAAAAAGTCATGTTTCCTACTCACATTTAGAGCTTTGCCAGGAATTACACTTGTGTGTAACACAGCTCTTCATTTTATATAACCTCATGGAGTAAAACCCTTAATATTAGCTTCTATTAAATAAAAATGAAATAAAAACTGCCATGCAATCTTTATCAAAGCATCAGTGTTTATTGTACAGTTCTGCCACAAAAAAAGAAAGAGCACATTGACTACTCCTTCCATTTTTTTTTCCATTGCAATATCTTGAATCTTCAGGGAAGTTGTAAAATGTTAAGCTCTGTAGCAATACAGAGACATCATGTAGGGCAAATAGTAAAGATGAAATTTAGCATTACTGTGAGTATACAACATAAATCGTGATCTTTTAAACCTGGCCTGTACAAAATATTAATAAAATATACTCTAGTAACATTCTTTTTATAAGATATCCTTCTATAGGATCCTTATAGTTTTATTGTTTATTATTATTACTGACTGTTATTATGGTAGATTTCTAAGAATACTACAAGGACCAGGTTTCCATTTTATTGGGTACTTTATAAACACAGAGTAACAAACCCGGATAGCACTTGTTCTGTACCCCAATTAGAAGGAAACATTCTGTTTATTTAATGTGAGTTGAAGAAGCAGTCAGGCAGAAAGGAGATAAAGAATTGCCCCAATAATGCTGTAGTGAAAATATCTAGATTGGATTTTCCAAAACGTTCTATATAAAATACAGATGAATGATTTAGTGCTAGGAAAACCTCCATTATGTTTTAGTTTATGATTCTTGGTCTATAGAAAAAAATAATAATTTATTTGTCACTGCTTCCTTACAGCTCTTATATGAAAAGCACGGCAATACTTCCTTGGATCTTGAATGGTTTAGGAATAGGTCATCTTGTACTTGTGCAGGAGGCCAGATTAAATGATCTTTGACATCCCCTCCAATACTGTGAACATAAACACCATTTAAAAGTAATGTGCAAGCTATTGTAGTATACTGCAGATGATCTTGCTCCCAGTACTCCCATTTGACCAAGGATGGATAGAGGATTTTCTAAAGAAGGGTAGTGACTGGTACTGCAAGAGTAGCTGCATTCCCCATTCCAACTCCCCTCTTCCCCCCCTCCAAACTGAGGTGGGCAGTATCCTCACAGAAGAAGCAGCTGGAGATGTATTTAAAATCCCTGAATTATGGTAATCTTCCTTTACCTCTCCCTTCCCTTCCATATATATGGTATATCCTTTCCTGTCCCCTTCCATGGCCCTCCTCCCCTCCTCCTGCTAACATTGTCCCTAGCTACTATTCTGCTCCTGTTCTGCTCCAGCTCGAATGCATATGGAGGTCAATGAGAGCAGCAGTGGCGGCAGGAGGCAGGTTCCCTTCTCCCTGCCTGATCCTGGGCTATGAGGGAACATAAGAAGACCAGGAAGGAAGAAGGAACCCACTCACCATTGCTGCTGTCCTGGCTGAGCCCAGCTCCCTGCAGAGCCTGGCTGGAACAAGCAGGAGCAGCTTTGAAGTAAGCATGCAGAGACGGTGGCAGCAGTGAGCAGGGAATAGGGAGGAAGAGGGGAGGGATGGTACTGCTTAGCATGGAAGGGAAGGTGGGGTAGAATTATTACCCTACTCAGTAGGGTAATAATGTACAGGGTGCATGTATGCATTATATTAGTGCAATGCAATAAACTCTGGTGTAGTTCATGCTGGAATTTATTGCTCCCAGTCATTGCATTTACATGTGTACCTGGAGCTGGAGCACATTGAGCCAGGTTAGAGCAGCCATAGCTGGCAGAGAACCTGGGGCGGGGACTCATCCTGCCAGCCCAGGAGCTGCTCTGACTCTCCTCCATGTGTTGTGGAGGGACTGGTTGGGGAACAAGGGTGCTTTAGTGTGCAACTATCCAGTGGGGAGCCCTTTTACTGAAGCACCCTCATGCCGCAGCCACCCCACATCAGTGTCTATGTGTGCGTTGTGGCAGAGTAAATAATGCTGCCACAAGATGTCAACACAAGTACTAATTACTATGTTACACTGGTATTTGTTACTTTACCAAGGCCTAATACGGCTGCACATGTAGATACTGAGACTTTACTGAGGAGCTAATTAGTCAGCTCTGCAGTAAACATCTCATGTAGATGTGCCCAGGGATGTTAATAAAGTTCCCAGCTACTGCTTCTATATTACTGTCAACTGTTGTCCACACTACTGCACCCCCTCTGGATCTATCACTGCATTCTAATACCTTTGGTCTATCTACCTTCTTCATAGTTCTTTCATCTATCTACCTGCTTCATAGTTCTTTGGAAATGTTGGTTACCAACTAATCCATTTTAATTCTTCTAGAGGTAGGAGATGAGCAAAATGAATAAGGCCTGTTGCTTCCAATTTTAGAAGAGTAAAAATCCAAAACATGTTGACATGGAACAAACAACTAAAACAAATACCAGGGGGGTTTAGTCTAGAATTAAACTAGAATTTGGTTCATAACCAGTTCCACATAACTTTCACTTTCATGTAATCAGAATTTCAGCAAGCAAAAAACAGAGCTGGAGTTGGGATTCTGGGTTTGTGTCCACCTTTAAATTTAGATTAAATATGATACACGTGAAATGAGAAATTATAGAATTTCACTGGAGGCCCAAAATAAATGTAATTCTACAACGAGGAAGTCAATGCTTTGATTAAAAAGCAATTTTCATTAGACAGCTCATATGAGAGACATTTGCTTCCATCTTATTGTTTGCTCTGTGAGACATATTCTTTTCCTTCTCTATGTCTATCTTGTATATTTAGATTGAAGGGCATTTTTTAGAGCAGGAACTAGATGTGTTTGTACATTGCCTAGCACAGTAGGACCCTATGCTTGGTTGGTTCTTGGCCATTGTGTCTTAACCAGCCCCTAACATCTATGACACTATGAAACATAAACATAATAATTAAAAAAAAAGAAAGAAAGAAAAAACATATAAGTTTAATGCAAGAATTACTGGGTGAATTTTAATGTTCATCTTAAAAAAAAAAAAAAAAAAAAAAATCAGTATAAATACTCATAGTGATCCCTGAGGACTTACAGCAGTTTGTCAAAGTCCTCCTTTCTTTATTCAAAATGTAGCATGCCATTCATAGTATGAGTCTTCATATATTAAAGCGTGTGTTTATTTATACATACCCACACACTCAGAGCTCGCCTTAGGGGTGGGCAACATGGGTGACTGCCCAGGGCGCTGTGGTCAGGGGTGAATGAGAGAGGGCACCACACAGAACTCTAACCCTGCCTGTCCCACCCCCAGGGCCATCTCTAGGGCAGGGGGGGGGGAAATCGGGGCAACCGCCCCGGGCCCCACACTTTGGGAGGCCCCACAGAGCTGGGTGGAGTGGCCGCGGTGACTCCACACTGCCACCAGCTTCATGTCCAACTGCTCAGCAGCCCTCCCACCCACCAGCTGCTGAATCCACTGCCGAATCCAGCACCTCTAGCCACTCAGCACCCTCCTCCCCCACTGCCGAATCTGCCAGTGGCTTCCTCGCATCTGGGGGCAGGGCCCCCACACAGGCTGATTTCCCCCTGGCCCTACACCCTGCTCAGGTCACCTCTGCCTGCCCCTGCCAATTCCTATGCCACCACCTCCAGCCACTGCTCAGGAAAAGCTTGGCTGGGCAGTGTGGGTCTGCCTGTGGGAGGACATTATCCATCCCCAGTGATGAGGCCAGGGAGGCACCCACAGTCCTGGGGACTGAGTCAGGGATGGGGCCACCTACCCAGGCAGCTGTTCCCCTCATTCTTTCTCCTCAAATCCCACCTGACTGGGGCTGGCCACATAGCTGCACTGGGGGTGTCACGATCTCTCCCAGCCTCAGTGCTGGCTCCATGTGGATGCTTGGTCAGTGGAAAGTTGGAATGACAACTGCTGGGTGGCTGTAATGTTGTGGTGATGGATGGACATGAGCCAAGGATGGGGCCACCTACCTGGGCAGCTGCACTCCCCCCGTCTCTCCTCCCAGCCTGCTCTACCTCCTTACCTGCAGCAGCACCACTGACTTAGGGGAGGGGGCCACAGGGGAAGGTGCTGAGGGGGGAAAAAGAGTGCTCCAAAATACAAGTTTGCTTAGGGTACCATTTTCTCTAATGCTGGCTCTTAACCTACAATGTGCCTTCCCTCCCTTGGAAGAAAAGTGCTTATCAATGAAAGAGTTCTTTAAACATTAAGTAATTTTAGAGAAAAGGCCAAGTGGAATAGGAAGAAGACTGAAGATGCAAAATGTTATTACCTTTCTTTGTTCAGGCAAATCTTCACTGAAAAGGAATTTGTAGGCAGACACCCTTGCCATACTCCAGGCAAGGTTCTGTCTTCTGGTTTCTGGAAGTAGTCATCCATCAACACTGGAGAAGCTGGTAGTGGAAGAAGGACTGTCAATGGGAATGAATGCCAGAAATATGTTTAGAGACAATAGTGGTAGTGCTAATGGCCGGTGAGTATCTTTGAAGGTCAAGATGTGGATGCCAGTCTAAGTGAGAAGTGTGCTTTTCACAGCATCTTCTATCAGCATCAAGTCCACTACAGATACCTTAGACTGATGCTGGTAAAGGAAATATACAAGCCGGATATAATAATGGCATTGTAAAGTAGTGGTTTTTGGTCTGTGTGCGTGTGTGTAAAGGTAATAGCAATGAGAGCTTATTCTGTTCTCTACTTGTCAAAGGAAGGATAATATGTATTTAGAAATGAAAAAGGTACCCATATACTAACATGAGGCCATAAGCAGTGGAGGAAAATATATGCGGGGGCTGAGTCCCACCTGACCCCCTATCCATCTCTCCTGTCGGGATGTTGTGGGGCTGGCACGTGCTGGTGATGAAGGAGCAACTGCACACCAAGTGGTGTTGGGCACTGTGGGATGTCAGCACCATGCTGCTGCTGCTGCTGCTGTCACTGGCTGCCATGAACAGTTTGGGGGGTGCTAAGCCTCATTAGCCTCAGCCTTCCACCCCCTATGCATGAAGCTAGTCTGCTATCATTAATCTCAAGTGATAGAGAGCTGATTTTTTTGTACCCGAGCTCTCATATAAATCCTCAGAAACTATATAGGAATTTATATAAGCATGTTAGTTGTGCATATGCTTACATCCACTAGAGGAAGTTTATTGTAAACTCAGTCCAGACAGCTGCTAACAGAGAGGAAATAAAGAAAAGGGCATAGTGGGGAGGAAGAATGAAACTACAGGGTTTTATCAATCAAAGTAGGGGAAAAGCATCAGTGTAGAAAAAGGGATCTAAAATCATAGCAAAGAAGCAAGGTACAGAACTGAATGCTCTAGTGGGCGGGTGATAGGTCCAACCACTCTGGGTGCCAACTGAGGGGGAGCAAAAAAGAAAAGAAAAGAAAAGAAAAAGCAGCTGCTGCATGATTGTGGTCACAACCTGGAAGTTTCTGCTTCTGCTATGTCCCAAGCTCTTGGCCACATCCCTACACTGCTGCCAAAGTTTCTGAGATACTTTTGAAAAATGACAGCCACAGCAAGTTTGGCAGTATATTTCTAGTGGATCATGAGTGGATGCCAGAAGAATACTTTTTATCTGGGCATGTACTTGCATCTTCTACACAGGCCTTCCCTCTCTTCCACCCACCATGTCCATACATGATCACAAACTCCTAGTCATTCTCAGTGCATCAAAACAGAAATATTGATCCCTTTACTCAATTTTTCATAGATGCAGCATGGCACCAGAACAGGCCAGAGGCATTCAATCTGCATTACTCACATTTTCCATTGTTTGACATCCTTTTGGATAGCCAAGCCCATATTGCTCTTACTCTGTGGTCTTTTGGTCAAGAAAAATAACAAAATGTTAATTTGTGGCAGCTGTAGTACAATTTAGTTTTTCTTTAAAATATAGTATCATTCTCACATTTTACTGTAGTATATTTTATACTAAAATACCATTTTCCCCTCCACAGTTAGGGTGCCCATACATCCTGGTTTGGCCAGGGCAGTCTCAGATTATATAGGCTGCTCCAGCATCCCAGCCACTTGGCTAAAATTGAAGCAAAAGTCCTGGATTGGTGGTGCCACCCCATCCACATGTGCTTGGCTGGGCTACTCCAGATCAGCAGCTAGAGGGCCAGGCAGGGCTGAGCACTGTTCTTCCTGCCTGGGGTGAGCATTGGTCAGGGTAGGGTAGGGTGGGTTGGGGGAGGGGGCCAGGAACCAGGCTTGGGCATCTGTGCAGGGCAAGCCAGGATGGCCGCCCACTACTGGGAACCCCATGTTGTGTTACTGTGTCCACAACTGAAGCCCAGGTTTAGCATGGCAGCCCCTAGAGGATGCCAGTGGCAGTGGGGAGGCACTATGTCACCATACAGCATGGGCTGGTGGAGCCCAGGGGGTGCTGCGCACAGACTGCTCCCAGCCAAGTCCAGCCTCTTCACATGGGGGATAGAGCCAGGCAATGGGCTTCTGTGCTGTCCCTCCCTGCCCTGCTCCACCATCAGGGCTCTTGGGAGCTATGGAGTTGAGAGGGGAAGGGGTATGTATGCACATGCATGTGTAGCACCCCCCATCCCAGATTTCCTTACCCCTTCCTGGATTTCCTTCAAAATAATATGGTCACCATATCCATAGTAATCTGTTTCAGAAGCAGGAATAGGAAATAATGCATATAATGTACTACTCATTCAAAATGCAAAAGATAATGAAGAAAGAGTTTTTCCTAGGAGGAATAGAATAGCATCCTGAATCCCAGACCTCATGCAGTGTGTTCTGTCAGTTTTATTTTATAGGTTTGGAAAGTGAGATAATCAATTCAGATATTTAGTATCCAATTAGATTTTATTGCATGGACAGAAGTAGAGAAAACAAAAAAAGTGCTTGCAGTGTTTGTAAACCAGCAGACATCACAGTTTGCCAGCTGTTCAGATTATTTTTGGTTAGCTTAGCACATTTCTAATCTGTCACACAGTATAAAATCTTTGGACCAAAAAGCTATTTGGCATTAAAGATGTACCAAGAGAGAAATATATAACCAAATAAACTGATTTTGCACAGTCAAAATTCTTTCTGTAATTAATATTTTCAAAGTACCCTGAGATTCTTAAATGAAAGGTGTAATATGAATGTAAAGTAGTCTTTATTATTTTAGTGTAATTTGAGCTGCTCAAAAATCATTGAATTGTATCAGTGTATTTTTTTTCCATATTGCCTGCATTTTTCTTGTTCCGTAAAGCTATACAGTTTATTCCCAACCATGATATCACATCAACTTGTTTTCCTCTCATTTGTAGCAACACCTGCTAGGTCTAATATACAAAGATCTGATAACGTTTCTATTATAAACCCTGGCCAATTTTTGCATTAACTTGTATTAATATTAAAGGGGTTGCATGTGTTTAAATAAGTTGTTTCTAAAGTCCTGCAAAACTCTGTCCTAACTAAACTTTATCTCCAGTAAGGATTTTTTTCCCCCTTTTCAGATTCATTTTGCAAATTCATCCCCTCTTTCCTCAATAAGAAGCAATTATTAATCTTTTATTTCCTTTCTAACTTCTATTTTTTAATAAATAAAAAGAAATTGAAAAGAATATATTTGTAAAATTGTAGATGCTGACCATATTTTTTAAAATTCCCTTCATTCAATTAAATTAATTTCATTTAAAAAAAAGTCTTAAAAGAACAAAATGCATTCCACAAAAATCATTGAATGCATGCAGGACAACAGTGCTTTACAGAAATGTATAACTATAATGATTCTTAGGGCTTTGGTACACATTACACTTTAAACTGCTCAGATCTTCATTGGTTTTAGTGCTAGCTGGAATTCGGAGCAGTCACACCTTAAGGCTAAACACCTTCTCTGACTGTCCTCTATCTTAACAGCTGTGACTTGCCCCTAGAAGACTGTTAAGCCAGGACATTCTTTTATCTCTGCTGTACCTAGGGGGAGGGAGTAAGATATCAGTTTAGGGAGGGCAGGGCACATGAATCTGGGACATGGGAAAATAATGGGGTGGGGGGTGGTAATGAAATGGGAGGTGGTAAGGAAATGGGGGTGGGGGAATAATGGTGAAATGAAACAAGTCAGCCACTGAAGGATAAAAAAAAAGAAATTAAAAAAAAAAAAAAAAAAGAAGAAAGAAGGAAGAAAATTAAAGAAGGTGTCATGTTTTAATAAATTGGGATTTTGGATCATAGTGGGGGAGGGCGGGTGCTGGTTATACTTCCCAGGGTGGCTGGGATGTCGGAGCAGTAAAGGAAGGCACTTTTGGGGGAGCTATTGCTCCTGCCCCAGAAAGGAAGCCTCAGCTCATTGGGACCTTATCCAAGCCCCTAATCCCCACCTAGATTCCAGTTCTGGACCCATCTAAGCCCTGCAACCTGCCATGTGCTCTTCGGGCTGTTTGAATGGGGTTACACTCATGGGGGTGAGAAGGTCATGCCCCTGGGGATGGGAGGGGAGTCAGCTTGGGGTCAGAACCACCCCCTGCTCAATAGACTTCAGGGGGTCAGAAGTTGTTCCACACAGAACAGGAGGGTGGGAGAGGCAACACTACCTCTTGGGGTGCTGGAGGACTGCAACATGGGTGGCTCATCTGTGGGGAGTGGACATACATTAATGAAACACAAGCTGGGTAACAAGAATTAGAGATAAACCTGCCCTGGAGTGGCATAACTTTAAGCTTTCTAATGTGTGCTTAAAACTAGTTTCAGGTACTAAGGTGTTAAGGTGTAAACAATCCAGGGGCCTCCCAGGCACCACCTAAAATTAATGTGTAACAAGGACCTTGTAGCAATTATATGTAAATGAGGATTCTCCAGATAATTGGATAACTAACCTTTCACTTAGTTATGTAATCTTGGACACATGGTTAAAAAAAAAAGTTCTGTGCCCCAGGGATCAGTGGCTGCAGCTGCCAGGAGAAACTGTGGTGGCAGCTGATATTTTTGCACCTTACCTAGGTTAGGGCCCATAGTTAATGCCCTAGTCATCCCCCTTTGTTACACCACTGGAAGAACCCTCAGCTATTTTTCTGCCATAATATAAGGTCATTGTATGCTAAAAGTTGGCAACAATTGTTATAGCAATTCCAAATATTATTGTGCTTATTTTCTTTCCAATATCACTAACATCAGTCTGCACTTCCCACCAAATATTCCAAGGAAATAATGTCAGTGACAGATGAATTGATTCTTACATGATAAGCCCTGTTAGAAGCGGTCACCATCTGTTGGCACAATTTTTCAAAAATAAAATCATGAAGAAAAGGTTTTGTTCATATTATTCTATTTTTCAATTGGATTTAAAATTAAATTAATGCTTTTCTTTCTTTCCATTTGATTTTTTTTTGTTTCATTTTACTTTTTAAAAGCCATCAGTTTGCACTGGAGTTTATTGCACCCATTTTTCCCGGGCACAGTGTTTACGTGTGCGCCTGGGGCCACAGCACGTTGAGCCATGGCAGTGCAGCCCCACCTGGCAGAGGGACCAGGGGGACAGTCTGACAGCCCAGAGCTGCTTGACTTGGTTCAATGGGCTGTGGAGGGGCTGGATGGGTCATGAGGGTGCCATAGTGTGGAGCTAACTGGTAGGCAGCCCCGTGCTGTAGCATCCTTATGCCCCAGCCAATCCTGATCACGAACTACACATGCACTGGGGCAGAATAAATCATTCCACTTTAGGATAGTACTTCTGTTGGGCAGTACTAAACTATGGCAGAGTTAATTAGTTTAGTCCAGCCTAATAGCTCCACGTTTGTAAATGGAGACACTTTACTGCAGAGCTAATTAGGCAACTCCACAATAAGCATCCCCATTATGTAACTTCTGAAGACGTTAAACCTGAAAACTCATGCTTTCAATAAACTCATGCCTTAAGAAAGGTGACTGTGCCCTAAATCTTGCCAAGATTTTTTTTCCAGCTACTCAGTTGGTCTAAAAAAAGATATCACATCTACTCAAAGAACTGTGCCTGCTTTCAGTAAAACTTTTGAAATAGATTGCTCTAAAGAAGGAATATTTGGGGAGTTAAGATTAGATTGTGGCCTCAGTTTCAGCTAACAGGGGGGGAGCTATATAAAAGTTCTAAAAAAGCAGTTTTAGTGACTGCAAAGCTGGATTAGTATTTTTACTTTTTTCAATACACAATTTAAAAAAGTGTGGAGAATTCTCTGGTTCCCTTAAACCATTGCAATGAGTTTCCAGGAAGAGTCACTTAGCCAGATTTTGTCATTAAAAAAGACATGCTATTTCATTTTCCCTTTTGCAATTCTGCAACTTTTCTATAGTTGAGGAAATTTTTAAAATGTAAGGAATGGAAAGAGGTTAAAAAAAGAAATAAAAAAAAGAGGAAATCCTAGAAATCATTAATTCATGTGAACCCAGTGATAGAAGGAATATTGAAAGGCAAAGAAATATCCAGACTTTGGAAGTTTTTAACTCTTGAATTTTCAATTTTCTAACCCAGAATCAAAATGAAGATTTCAACTGAATTCAAACTGAAATTGAAACAGATCTATTTATTATACAAGCAAGGTGGGCTTAGGCTTACCAGAAAAGTACATCCCCCACCCCCCGCCCCAAGGTTAGAGGGAGGCTGCTAATTATATAACAGTTAAATACTTGGGACAAATGATGAAAAGACAGGAACGAAAGTGCAGATCAGGTGAATCCGCTGCTACAATAACTAGGTTTCTAAAATGGGACACTAACAAAAGCCAGGCCCAGGGATGGCCATGATGCCCCCTGATGGTTATTCATCCCCTGTTTCACCCTGACTTTTAAGCATCCTCCCCTTTTGCCTGCTTGTCACATCTTGATGCAAACATGTATTTAGGAACAGGATGCAGCCCCAGGGGTCCCTGAGCCAGAGCATTTCCCCAACAAGCTAAGATCTAATCACTGGTTGTCTTAAGAGCTAATTTCATGGCACCCTGCTTTCCCATTTTCTGCCCTACTCCTGGGCTCTGGCCTTACTCCCAGGCCTCTCTGTCCTTCATCTACCCTGTTCCTGGGCTCTAGCCTTACTTCCAAGCCTCTGGCCCTGCTTCCAAACCTACTGGGACCTCCTTCAGCCCATTGTGGTCCCCCCCAACCACCAATTGCTAGGACCTCCACCTCCCCTTAATCCCACCCTAGACCACCAGTGTTACCCTAGCTCTAAGGCAGTATTACCCACAGTCATTCTTTGTGTCCATCAGGAGTCTCTTTAGCTGCTCAGGAGCTTCTCTCACATCAGCCTGCAGGGCCAGATTGCTTGCTCAGCTCAGGACCTGGGCTTATATACAGCCTAAGCCCACCCACTTGCTGGTCAGGTGGCTCCTCTGTGAAGTTCTTTGACCCTATTATTTCATGAGTTCTTCCTCATCTCTCATTGTCTCCTTTCCTGTTTACTTTCATCTCTCTTCCTGTTGTATCTGCTATTTTTTTTTCATCCTCCTCTCACCTAAAGCTTCTTTTCTAGGGCTCCTATTTTTTCATTTGCTCAATTTTCTTGCTTCAGTCTCCCAGTCTCTCTTGCTTTCCCATATTGTTTCCTTTCTGCCTTGGAAGAATAGAAGAGAAGAACCAGATTAATCATCTTTATTGGATATCATTAAGGTTACTAGCACATATACCGCTATGTATCCAGATCTGTGAAGAGGAACAGGAGAATGAAGATAATAATCCTGAATTTCCTTTTCCTATGATTCCACCAGGTGCAGCTGGTGAATTTAGACTGGTGGGGTGGATGGAGCAGCACACGGGAGCAGGGGGGACAAGAGGGGTTTGCAGCCAGCTGGGCACTCCAACCAGGAGCAGGGAGGCTGCAACCCCTCCTCCACCCACTCCTGACCAGCTGAAAACCACCCCCCACCCCAGCTCCTGTGTGTTGCTCCACATACTCCACCAGTCTGAGTTCACCACCCATGCTTGGACTCCACCTACTTGTCTTATGCATTTATATAATAAGCCCTGAGCAGCAGTTTATGTTTCTTAGCATGGATGTATACAATGCCTACCGTTAAGGGCCCCTGATTATAGTTTGAGCTCTAGCTGCTACTGTACTGTGATTTTAAAGGGGAGAATGATTTACCAATTTTCTCCCTCTCCTCAACAGAAAATAGCTACATAACAGCATACATTTTATATATTGATTAAAACTCAGGAAACAAAATACAGATAACTAATATGGTTGTTTCAATATCAATATCACACTAAAGAAATACTAAGAAGTAAGTATATAATATGTTATAGGCAGAGTAGGAAAAAATACAGAGAATGCAGCTCAGAAAATCATTTCCTTTTGTCTTTGAAAGATGGTTATATTTACATGTGGTACCCTGAACAAATGTTTGTCATCATGTTTTATACTTCTTTATTGTTATGACTTAAGTAGGGAATATAACTACAATGAATTGCAACAAATTATAACGTGGCCTTCACTTACTCACCTTTACATGCATGTGCATGTATACAGTGAAATAATAGACACTCAAAACCTCTGAAAAGAAAGGTGCATTGGTGAGAGAAGTTTGATGACCTAACCTTTATTCAGAGTGTGTAGAATACATATTCATTGTTCTATTGCCTATATGTGTCTCTCTCTAAACTCTGTGAACATTTTTCAATGCTTTATAGAGCAAATATGAAAGCATCCTATTTATAGCAATAACTGTATAAGGAATGCACCTCTAATTAAGCATTAAAAGGAAAATACTGAGTGGAATGAAAACAATATATATATACTACATAATCTCTGTTTCAATACCTTACAAAAATATATTCGTTCTAAGTACTACAGCAGTAAGAGAACATGTCCTTTAATTGGTTAATAAATATTTTATGAATCGATTATAAAATCCCAGGACTCTAAATTTAATCTAGCCTACAATTTTACTACCCATAAATATAGTGGTTTATTAGGATATCATGGTCTCAAATCTATAACGAATTTACTATAGGTAGCCACATAAAAAGATTCAAATACATTATTGTTCTTTCCTTTAAGACAAATCTTTATATTACATATCATTTATTTTTGCCCCTTTTTTGTGATTGCATTGATAATGTACCTTGCTTAAAGCATCCCCCTGGGAGTTTATCTTGGACTGGCAGGTCTTTTTCTTGCAACAAGGTATTTAACAGAATTTACAGATTCATTAGAATCAGAAAGGGCTAGGCCACAAATACTTCTGCTATGGCTTCAAACTTGCAACCACTGGGATGTTAGCCACACACCTTAACACCGACACCACCCCATAAGTCAAATGACTTCTCTGTAGCATAGATATTACATCCCACAGAGACAGTGGCAGCAATGAGCAGGGAATAGGGAGGAAGAGGGGAGGGATGGTACTGCTTAGCATGGAAGGGAAGGGAGGGGTAGAATCATTACCCTACTCAGTTTATGAATGCTGCCTGATTCCTAATAAAGTTATTTCATTCACTAATATTTAAAATACTTTAATAGCTTAGGATAAAACAACATAAATGTTGTTTTTGGAATTTATGTGTAACTTATGATTCTATTAACTTGGTTATGACTCTATTATACATTCATAACTATGCACTGGCTGGGCACATATACTGCCATGCATGTGCACCCATTGTAGACACGAAAGTGAGAATAAGCCATGAAAATATAAAGGCAAAACCCATGACCAACAGGTGTTAGGCAGAGGAGGTATTCCCATGCTCTAGCACCAATATCTGTGTGGCAAGTACACTTTCTCAGAAAGCACATTGCCCAGGTTATAGTCCTCATTCATCTAGAGGAGCTGTATCTCACTAGACTTTTCTATTCACTGTTTTAAGCACCACACCACAGGTTAAGCATTATTAAGAGACTCTGTCCATAGCATCTTTAGAAGCTGATGCCCTGAACTGCCAAGCAGTAAAGATATTTGGGGTCAGGAGGAGACACTCAAGGAAGAGGTTGTGTTCTTCAGTAAGGTAGGTACTGTTCTAAAATCATCTCTAAAAGGGAGATGATTGGGGGTTTTAATCTGCATCCTTGCTGCAATGGAGCAGAAACTTCCCTAATGCACTGAGTTCTATCCACTTTATCCAAAAAATATTAAATGCAAAGTGCAGTGGTTCAGCTTGAACAGAAAAGCTGGAAAGGGCACTGGGACTAACCACTAGCCAATGGCGTGGTGGTTACAGCCCTGCACTGAGATATCAAAGACAGTAGTTCAAACAAAAGTAAAAGTGCTTCATTAGTTGCAATGGTAAGCAACTACCAATAGCCCTCTTAGCTGCTCAGTAGGCCAGTTTGTGCATCTCATGAAGAATGCTGTGGACCAGTGATGCAGGCACTTTACTGGTAGGTTGTAACCCCCTGTGTCTGATCAAAATCTAAAGTTTAGGTTTGCTGTTTCTTTTGGGACAGGCCCAACTACTGCGATAAAGATTGGAGGATGTTTTCCCTTTCTCCCTCCAATCAAGGACTCACACATTACAGTTTTTCTCCAACTACAATTTCAGGGCTGACATAGGCTTATGTGCTTTCCCAGGAAGCAGGTGGGAGTACAATCCTAACATTTTCACAAATGGTACTTGATGCCAGTTGCATAACTGCTTTTACACAGTTAGGCTGCTTGTACACGCCATGGGTTTTTATTTTGGTTTAATTCTCCCTAAATTGAGTGGTGGGTTTTTAAAAACACCACTTCAATTTAGGGAGAATTAAACCAAAATAAACCCCAGTGGCATGTACACAAGGGTCAGGCTGGATCCTTAGCGGCCTTTCCAGTGGTGGGAGGGGAGGGCGAGCTGCTGGCAGGTCCCTGAGTTGTGTGAGGTGGGGTGGTGCTTCCCTCTGCAGCGGTGACGGCACCCCCAGCTGGCACCTGCCCAAAGGCACCCAGCCCAGGTGGGCACTACAGCGATGGAGGGAAGCACCAGCCCCCCCTTCAGCTGCAGAGGGAAGCAGTGCCCCCCTCCCCCCCCAGATATGGGGGAAAGCACTGGGCCCCTATGAAGCTCAGGCAGGCAGGCAGGTTCTGGGGAGAAATAAAAAAAAGATCAGGCTCGCTGTTTTTTTTTTTCCCTTCAGTGGAGCCTGCCTGCACAGGCTGCTGTTGGGCTGTCTTCATGGGCTGCCTGAACAGCCCCTGAGCTTCACAGGGCCTGGTGTTTCCCTCTGTGGCTGTACAGTAGCAAACAAGAACACTTTGGAGGTGTTTTATTTTGCTATGTCCTAAAGTCATTTAATGCCAAATATGCCGCTGACAGTGTAAACAGCAACGCCATTAAAGTGGTGCAAAAGGGCATTTAAGACACTTTAAAGGCCAATGTTGTGGTGTGTACAAAAGCCCTCAAATAGCAAGTATACCCCTAAAAGTGCAGTTGCATTTGAGCCAGAAGGATAAGTTGTCTGTTATTAAATGCGCATTGGGTTAAATACTACCAGGAAAAATACTGTTTCACAATATGTAGGCAGTATGGTGGATAGCCAGGAACAGTATGGATGTCATCCCTTCCCCCTTCCTCCCAATAACCCCTCCCTAATACTTTCATCATACCATGCTTGGATGAACAGAGACTAAAATTCTAATACCCCTGGATTTTCTATTATCTGTAGTAGCTTTGCCAGATTTTTCCTTTTCAAAATGTGAATTGAAACACAGGATCATTAATCCTTTTCTTCTCTTTTAGTGGTTAGTAAATTCAGAACACATTTGGTATTTCTGAGCTAAATTTTATTTCTCTTCATGTACCTACATGTCATGTACACAGCTGTGTAAGTGCAGGTTTTTTTATACTTGTACACAACTGACCAGTCAGCTCAGGGAGTGTACAACTGTGGAATCATTCACTAAACATACTCCATAAGGGGACATAGGACTACAGGAAAGCTGAAAGGGACATTGCTTTACTGTGAAGAAAGACATGTAAGTTAAAGCTCTCTTCAGATAGAGATGGTCCTAAAAGCCAAATCTTCTGTTCCCTGAGTAGCCACTAAGCTGTTGTGCTTAATCACTGTTTTTTCACAGGGTGAAATAGATTCCAAAATGGTGCGTAAGTGCCCAAAATTTCAATTATGTGATGATGTACATGTCATTTAGGTAAGTAAAGTGAAATAGGGTTTAGCCATCTATGTCCCTTTCTTTCATGCCAAATTCAATCCTGTTGTAATTCAGTTACAGCAGGCCTGGTTTAAGGCTTACTTATTTAAAATATTAAAATCTCTCTCTCTCTCTCCTCTCTCTCTCTCTCTCCCCACCCTTTCTTATAACGCACACACAAACAATATCAGCTCCTTTCCCTATACCGCAGACACACAGACATCTATTTTTAGTCTTTTTGTTATCTGTAATGCGGAAAAGGGGATGTAATATCTAAGCTTGCCAGGTTGCCCAAAACAAAAAGCCTTGTAATTGCAGAGGTTTTTTTACAGATGACCCTGAAACATCAACAGCATAACCAGTGAAAAATAGAACTGACAGATGAAGATAATGTTTTTAGTACCCATGTTATAGATTTTTGAACTGGTACCTCCTGGAAACTTCCTATTTGAGGAGTTTTTTGCGGGGGGAATGAGCACAGGTAGGGGGTAATTATAAATTGATTTTAATGGACAGAATAATATTTATTGTTACTTAGCTGCCTCACAAAAAAACTAACTACCAAACTTCTTATTAATACAACGTTTGAAAATCAACTTCTGATCTTAAAAAAAATCCCTTCTTGTTAAAAAAAAAAGACATTATTTAGGGCTGTTTGTCATTTTTTTCCTGTTATTCTTCGTAAGTGTAAATTTTTCCCAAACTGAAGCATGATGTTGTAAGGAAAATTCCACATAGAATTCCACCTAAGGGCGGGGGGGGGCAGAATTTCAAATCTTTCGGGAAGGATAAGAGATGGTAGCCATTTTGAAAGAAAACATTTAGAAGAGGCATAGGAGGTCAGCTTCTGCCAGAGGTGCAAGAAGCATGGTTAGTGCCCTGGGCAAACTCTCTGGGATGCAGAGATATTACTGGAGGGGCATGGGTTCTATGTGCTGGGGGGCATATAGGACTCTTTCCTATGTTGGTGACTCAAAAACAGCCCCTACTCTACTTTATTGCTGCTGTTGCTACAACCACTGCTTCATGGTCTGTCCGCTCCAGCTGTTGCTCATAAAACAGCAGTACAGTACTAGCCAACCAGCTGCTGCTGCAAGAGCAACACTCTAGGTCTGCTTTTGCTGCCAGGGTGCAGGCAATGGTGGGGAGGCAGGTGATTCTGGAGACCCTCATGAATTGGTACCTGGGGCTGATCTCCTGCTCACCAGCCCTTAGTTAAGCTACTGACTTTGGCCCTGGGCAGCAGCAGGGAACAACTATGCAGCCACCAGCTACAGTGGCTGTTATTTTTGGATTCTACCCCAAAAATAGCACTGGGTGCTGCTGCTCCCATTTCCCCCTCCAATTATGGCACAGTTTAAAAGTTTAAATTTCACTTTCCACAGGCAATTTGCAATAGTTAAAAAATTTCAGTTTGATGAAAATTCATACCAGTGAATTCATTTACTATAATATTTGTTGAAAGCAAATGCAAAAGTTCAAGTGCAGCTGGAGCTAATTCTATTATTTTTAAGCAAATATTCTTGGAGTCTTCAAGTGTTCATTCATCAATAAGCATCTGCTGATAGAAGCAGATTCTCATTAAAAATATATTTAATTATATACAGAGAAAATACTACTTATCATTTTTTGTTAATTAAATCCAGGAAAATTCTCTACAGTTCCTTGGAATAAAGGAATTAGTCATTAAAAATTTTAGTGAAATATAAACCCTGATGCAATGAAGATATAATGTAAACTAAATCCTTAGTCTGTAGGTAAATACTGACTTACATATCAAATCCTTTGCTTGTATGTTTGCCTTTTTTTGTTGCTGATTTGACATCAAAACTGCATCCAAAAAGAGTTAAAACATTAGTTGTGAAGTCAGGAACTCAAAGGTTAGGAATAATGTTTCATGTGCAATTAAATTAACTCACTTGTATTTATGCATTATAATATAGACTTTAATTACACAGTCATCTATCCCCTTCACTAAAGAAAAGAGGAGTCAGCAGCCCCTTTGAACTAATAGCCTAGTGGTTAGACCCACTGGCCACATCTACACAAGATGCTCACTGCACAGTACTACCGCACAGTAGCACTGCGGGCATGGACCGTGATGTGACGCTACTGTGCAGTAGTAATGAACTACTGTGCAGCCAGCATCACCAGGAAGCCATTCAGGGACGCTACTGAACAGTAACAGTGGTTACTACACAGTCATTTAGTACTTGGGTATTAAAGTACTAAATGACTGCTCAGTAACAACTGTGCGATCAGCATCTCATGTACACGCAGCCACTGAAATGTGGAAAGCTAGCTTCAAGTTCCTTCTCTGCCTTCAGGGATCTGATTCTAACCTTTTCTGATGTCCTGAACTGCCAAGCTGTGAGGTACAGTCTGGTGTTACTCCGTCAGTCTCTGTCAATACTGTGCACTGATTTGCAAAAAGTACTAATCACTCACAGCTATAGCACAGCACATCCATCATAAATAAATCTTATACATTTTCAGTCAGTCTCTGAAGTAGAAGTGGAGAAGAATTTAGCACTTAACGAAACTTGCAACACTGGACCCTCCAGATGTAACCTTCCCAGCATTTTTCCAAACTACATTTTTTTGCAAACTTTGCTAGCTAGCCTGCTTCTCCAAAAATGTCCATACTACTTATCAAACACTTAGGATAGGGACAGAAATTATACATAAACTAGTTTAAGTGATCACTGGTTCGAAACTGTAACACAGCAGCAGTTCAATACACAAAAGCCACTTTCCAAATGGCTGAAACCAGTTTAAGATAAAGCTGAATGGAAGTAATATCAGACTTAAATGATTTAGATTAATTCAGTTTACTGAACTTTTGTCCCAGGCCCCATCCAAATTAAAGTTAACTCACAGTTCCCCAGCATCCCAGGATGCTTTGTACCCCCCCCAACCCTTTCCCCCAGGGTGGGTGGTCTAACTTTGGCCCAAGCTTTCTGCTCTAGCTGAGCATGGAGGTGTACTGTAGCACCCCCCAGCTTCAGGTCTGGGCCACTGCAGGTATGTGACCGCATCTCCAAAATCAAAAGTGAATGTCTGTTCACTTGCTTATCAGTTCAGTTTCCACAGCTTAAACTAACTTGCAAAGATTGAATTGCTTCAGCCTCAACCTTTTTAATTGTCTGTACTTATCCTTAAGATATGACAACAAGCAAAGATCATCATTATCCTTAAACTCTGGAAAGCAATCAATGAACCAAAAATCTACAAGCAGATACCATTGCTATGTATAATGTAAAACTCTTGGAGGGAATCCAGAGCCCAGAGAACTCCTAATTACTAAAATACTATTAAGCAATCTGGGTTCTGAACATGATGTCACTAGGAAATTTCACTAATCATAGCTGGCTTTCAATGAGGGATCAAACCAGTAGCAGCTCTTGTGGGGCTGTCTAAAACATATGAGATGGTCTGTTTCTGAAAGTGTAAAAACTAGGAAGCTGAAAAACAACATGAAAGCAATTGGCAATTATGTTCATCAACAACAAGTGTCACAAACATCTAATTGAATGGACTAGCGGGCCTTGTTAGAAATTTGAGTAAGCAGATCTCTCACTCACCATCCCTATTAGTCCTTTTACTGAAGCAGAAAGTTTCCTCATGGTAGACCTAAAAAGTAACAATATGTTATACTCATCTGAGCAACCACCATGCAAAAAAGCTCATGAACATTACCTCCTGTAGTAATAAACTTGGACACAGGAAATTTCAAAATGTCATGGAATGGTTCTGAATAATAGAGCCATAGAATATGTAGTCTATGGCTAATAAATAAATCTGCTAAAATAAACTTAATTAAAGGATAATCCATAATTAGTCACAGTTAATTGGACATCAGACACTTCCACCTGCAGACAGAAACCTTTTGGAATCTGAATATTGTATTCCAATCTGGGCAAAAAGCAGACACGCAAAAAATGTCAAAATTCAGTTGAATATTGCTATGATAATCTCCACAGATTGACAGTATAGTTCCACATCCTCAAACATATCTTACTTTCATTTATCTGAACAGAAGCAGCTGTAATAAAAAAATATAACTATGAGATGATGAACCTAGATTCGCTTATTAACAAAGATCTCTAAGGGCCTTGTTACACATGCACTTTTAGCTGCTCAAATGTTTATTGGTGTTAGTCCTAGCTTGAGTGTGGAGCAGTCATATTGTAAAGCTAAACACCTTCTTTAACTGTCACCCACCTAAACAGCTGTGACTTGCCACTAGAGGACTGGCAAGCAGAGGCCAAACTACTTGCTACGGCTGTGAGTTGCCACTCAGGGCTGGTGAGCCAAGACAGGCTTCTATAGCTGCTCTAGTTGGGAGTATGTGAGAAATGGATTTAGGGGCAGGGGGAACCAGAAAGCTAGGAGATATAAAGTTAATGGGGTGAAGGTAATGAAATAGGAGGTAGAAAGGAAATGGGGGTGGGAAAAGGATGGTGAAATGAAGTCAGCCAGCCACTGAAGGATAACATTTAAAAAAGTTACAAAATAAATAATGAGGAAGTGAATTAAAGAAGGCCTCATGCTTTAATAATTTGGAATTTGTGATTGGGGGATGGAGGTTGGTGTTTGTGCTTCCTGGGGAGGCTTTGAGGTGGGAGCGGTGACGGAAGGCACCTTCTGGTGAGCTACTGCCCCTGCCCTGGAAAGCAAGCCTCTGCTCATTCAGACCTAATCTGGCTGCTTACTTTATTCTCCCCTGCCCCAATCCTTCCTAGATCTCACTCCTATACCCATCCAAGCCCTGTGAGCTGGCTAGCTGGTCTTTGCTCTGCAGGCTGTTTGCACAGGGTTTCACCCCTGGGCATGAGAAGGTCATATCCCTAAGGGTGGGAGGAGGCAGTGGCTTGGTGCCAGAACTGCCCTCTGGACAGTAGAGTTGAGGGAGTGGAAAGTTTCTCTACATAAAATGGGAGTGTGGGGAGGGGACACTGCATCCTGGGATGCTGGAGGACTCCAATTTAGGTGGCTTATCTGAGGAGTGACCATACATTAATGGAACATGAGCTGGGAAACATGTATCTGACATAAACCTGTCCTGGAGTGGCATAAATAAAGTTCCTAAAGTGTGCTTAAAGTGAGTTTCAGGTGTTAATGTGGGGACAATCTAGGGGTTAAGAGCAACAGGAGCTGCCTAAAATTCGTGTGTAGCAAAGCCCTAAAACTTCTTGAGATATTACCTTAAACACAGACTTTCTGTCTGATTAGTGGCTAGAACTTTAAAACTGTCATGCCAAGACAAAAGTGGAAGGGGGAGGAAAATTGCAGGCTCAAGAGTTAAGTTCTGATCCTCAAACTTAGACATCACCTGAAATTTGTTTTTATTATGCAAAGTAAAATATGGACTTCAGCAAACCACAGTTAAATCTCAAACATCACTGCCTTTATGTACTGCACAAAGTGGAAAAGGAAAGACTTGTGGAACTATTACACACTTGTGTTGAAAACAGCCAGACTCTGGAACAAGCAGTGTACCACTGCCCTCTGAGATCCTTTTCTGCAGGAAGGGGGGGTTGGTTGTAGCTTTGTTGGTCTAAGGCAGGGGTGGGAGCTACTCGAGGGCTAGGCAGGAAACTAGCAGTAGTGACAGCATGGTCCAGAGCTAGGGCAGAGCTGCGATCTGCAACCTGCATGCTCTGGGCAGAGGTGTGCAGGCCACAGATCATGGCACCACCCCAGCTTCAGACCACATTGTCACCACTGCAAGAAGCTGAGGTAAAGCCTGATCTGCTGCCTGCATGGTCTAGGCAGGGGCATACAGGCAGCAGATTGCAGCTCTGCCCTGGCTCTGGACCATGTTGCTACCACTGCAAGATCCCAGCTAGCTCCTGAGCGGCTATGCACCTTGCCATGTGCCCTGCCAGCACTGGCTGTACAGTATTACAGCGTGTGTGCTTCTGGGGTCTCCATGGAAACTCGCCCCAGCCATGCGAGCAGGTGCTGTTGGGAAAGGGAGTCTGGCTGCTGGCCAGATCTACCATTTTTCCCACCCCTGGTCTAGGGACGTAAGCAGACAAGGTTCTTTGCATAAATGTGATATCTTTTATTAGACCAACTAAATAGTTGGAAAAATTGTCTTTGCAAGCTTTCGGGCATAAACACACTTCTTCATACATGGGGAGAGGCCTCTGATCCTCACTGCCATGCGTTTGCATTTTCACATACCTGCATTTGTCATATTCCATCCAGGAGAACACAAAACAACAACGCACACTCCCTGAAAGCTGAAGCTAAGGTCTATGCCTATTCATTCAGAAAGCTTTGGATCAGCATCTGTATTCTTAAGCCGCTATAATTTCCCTTATGCCACTAAGCCAGTAACTATTTGGTATCAATGAACATTAAACTAAATATGTGCAACCAAAATTTGAGGCCCAGGTTTTAAAATTGTTAGCATTTATATTTTTCTGCCCCACTTTTTCCTTATGTAAAATGAGGATAGTATTTCTTAACTGCTTTTGTAAAATGTTCTGAAATGCATGATAAAGAGATTTGCAAAAGTACTGAGTGTTGTTATGCAATTTTGTGAAAAATTAACCTGCAAAAGTAGCTTTTATTTGCTTTTGTCATATATAAAATGCACAACCTCTTTGCATTTTCTATATCCCTGCTTATTGTCCTCTAATATTAAATAATGTGGTGTATTTTATGTTTTCTTGGTTAAGTATAAGAATAGAACTGCATCATTGCAAATAATAGCATTACATGGAAGCTTTGAAATATTTTGTGTATTTATTCTTATAGCTGCTGAATCATGCCTAGCATTACACAAATCAGTGTGAATGCAAAGAGTTTGGAGAACTGTAGATGAAGGTGTTCTGTTAAACAGGAAGTGAAATATATGCTGTGTCCCCATTAGGTCTTTGTGTCAGGCAGCTAAATTTTTCCCTCTGTCAGTGAAAGCCAACTGTCCACTTCCAGCAAGTACCAAAGCAGGAGGGCCACCAATAACACTAACACTTCTGAGCATCTTTAAAGGGCTCTACTCTAATGTCCTAGGGGTTCCCAGCAGCTGCAAGATTGACAGGACTGTTTGCACTAAGCCTGAGTGCATAAGTAAAAATCATCTGAATTTCTGATTAAAGCAATTTCTTCAATGGTAGGTAGGCAGCTTTTCTTTCTTCTTTTATCTTTTTTTTATCTTTGTTTCTTTTCTTTTCTAAAAAAATGCTAGCATTTCATCTTATAGATATAATTAAATAGTTCTAGAAAAATAAGCTTACAAGCAAACAAACCAAAAAGTATCTGAGTTTTTTATTCAAAGTTTTGGAGATTTTTTTATGAAAACTTTGATACAGTTTATGTTTGGATCCAAGCCCATCAGGTCTGTCTGTCTCCCTTGCTATTATTAAATTTTTGGTTAACTGTAACTTGTCAGCTGCTGTGGGAGTTATTCCCTTGTACCACTGACACATGGTTTATGAGAGCAGCATCCATGTGTCATGAGTCAGTTTATCCAGTCTTACATATCTCAATGCTCTTTTATATGCTTTTCTTGGGTCATGAGTTCCTTCCAGTTTATGGTACTTATGGAAAGAATAGACAGATTCTTATTGGTATTGTTATTTTTGCCGAAAGCATTATATTGATATGGCATTTCATCATTTCCATTCTTAAAAAGTAAACCCAAATTTAATAAACAGTGTCACATTCTTATAACATACTAAAGTAAAGCATTGTTCCTTTTCTTCTTCATAAAGTTATGTAAATGCCATAAGTACATCTTTCTTTTCTTTTCTTTTTTCTTGAATTTGAGTTATAATAGTAACTGATCATCTACCATGGCATTTGGACTCCTTCCTAAGTCATACAAGGATTAATACTTAAAAAAAAATCAATTATTCTATTTTAATGAAGCAGGATTTTCATATCTTATTAAAACTAGTTATTTATCATGAATATTTATATTAATATTTGAAACAATTATGGAGTGTAGAATTTACATTGCAAGGCAATATTTTGAGATTAATGTTGCTTATTAAGAGGAGTGCAGAGTATTCACAATGAAATATCAAAGCCGTCATGAAGTTGTATTTTGTTACAAAGTGCTACAACCTTGGAGGATGGTTTTCAAAAAAGAGTCATTGTTTTTTGAACCATTTCAAGAAATATGGACAATCTTTTCTGTAAGTATGAGATGGTTTACATTTCTTGTCATTAAAATAATGCAGTCATTGTTTTAATATCTCTATCACATCATATGGAAAACTAGCACTTGAAATTACAAGTCTGGTACAACGATTGTTAATAAAACCCCCCCCTCAGAAATAGTAACATGATTTATTAATAATGAATGTAGTACCTGCATTTAAGAAGAAAACTGAGGTATTAGTCTGACAAAAATAGTAGACAATTTTTTAAAACAAAAGTTAAAGGAAAGTATAATTGAAGACATAAATGTCTTTAATTCCATTTTTCATTCTAGAAAAAATGGAATAAAATGCAACCTGTTTTTACCCAATGTATATCATTGTAAAATATTTTCTTTCCAAAGTAAATGAAATAGATATAATTTATCAGGACTTTACCAAAGCATTTGATATGATGATACATGGGAATTTGTTAGTTTGGCTGGGGGAAATGGGGATTAGTACAAAAAAAGATGTGTAAGGAAATGGCTTATGGAAGTTTTGGGTGTAATTATATTTTCCTTTGTATACCTAAATAGCAGTTTCCAGCCATATGCCTGAGTATTTTTAGACTTGCCTCTAAGCTTTGGACACATAATTGTGCACGTGTATACCGAGTATGAATTACCGTTACATCAGGGGCATACATCAAGGGCTCGGTGAACAACTGTTCACCAGGGCACCCTTGGAGAAAGTTTGTCACAATGGTCACAAAATCCTGGAAGACCATTTCAGGCTCAACATTAGGAAAGACTTCTTCACAGTCAGGGTGTCCGGACTGTGGAATAAGTTCCCTCCAGAGGTGGTGGAATCGCCTCCCCTGGAAATCTTCAAGAGGAGACTGGATGGTCACCTCACTAGGGTCACTTGACCACAGTTGTCTTTCCTGCTTGGTGCAGGAGGCTGGACCTGATGATCTTCTGAGGTCCCTTCCAGCTTACATTAAGCACTAGTACAGAAAAAGGGGAGGGAAGGAACTACCCTCTACTATTTGAGTTTTAATAGATGATATGTTATGGCAGAGGCTTAGGAAGCTAGGGTGTAAAAAGACATCATATCTGTCCCTTGAGAAAGCATTTTGGCCCACAACCTTGCAGACATAGGAGTGTACTGTCCAACTGCAAGTC
>NW_005842003.1:2659445-2665034 GCF_000455745.1 Alligator sinensis
AAGATACATCTGTATGACTTGCATAAAGGTTGACAACCAGAATGGACATGCATATGTAGCCAAATACCTGCCCTGGCAACATGTAGCATACTAAACCTTATTAGGCTACACTTGCACATTTACTTGTCTATACCGCAGGGGAAGTTGCATCACCATCAGAGTGTAAATACAAAAAATGCCACTTATGTGGCTAGAATGCTGCCATTTAGAGATACCAAGAAAAACAAAATTATGCCCTTTATTTGATTCCAGTTTCCTTCATAGAGGATAGGTTGTGTTAAAAGTGGAACTCTTGGCCTGGGTGGAGGTTATTAATGGACTTCCCCAAAGATAAGTTTAATATTTTCAGAATCAAGCTTGACACAAAAATGCGTGCTAATTAAATTTGTTGATGTCATGAATTGGGGAGTAGCATCAATACAGAGCAGGATTGGAATATCATAAAGGAAATTTGAGGATACAAATGATAGAAATGATGGAGGGATAAAAATAGGACTAATAATAAGAATTTCTGCTATAAGATGGGTTCTTATCAGTTGGAAGTGGCAGAGTAGGAAAAAGATATGGGTGTCTTAGTCAATGACTGGATGACTATGAACAAGGAATGCAATACAAAGATTAAAAAAAACCTAACCAAACAAAGGAGATAGTTCAGACAATGCATTTCTAATAAAGGGAGGAAACTGTGAATGCTCTTTTACAAGCCATTGTAAAATATTGTCTAGGAATATTGTGTACAGTTATAGCTATGCCTTTTTCACGTTTGAATTATTCTTCAATAACTGTAAAGAAGAGCTACCAGGATGATGAGGAAAATGAAGATGCTATGAGAGGCCACTAAAATGGCTTTACCAATTTAAGCTGGCAAAGTGCAGGCTGAGAGTAGGTTTGATTTCTCTTTATGCATATATAAGAGAATAAATACCATGAAGAAAGCTCTGATTAAGCAAAAGAACCAATGGGAATAACTAGACATGAATAAATTTAGGTTATAATTTAGAAGATGGATTCTAACCATCAGAGAGGCATTGCTCTAAAATATCATTGTAATAGAAGCAGTACGAGATTTAAACTAACTAGTGTCAGAACCCAATCAGTTTATGAAAGAGATTATGTGATATAATTTCCTCATGTACTGAGGACAGTCCTTGGATTGTTAAATTTGGCTGTAATCTCAGGTAGAGAGATATGATTTAAATGAAAATGTCAAGTCTATTTTTCCTACATATTAATCTGTGAAATATAATCCTAGTTTGGAATTTTACTGTTTTATAAATTCATATTTTCACATGGAATAATTGTGAGGAATATATTTGATATTTTTTTATAGGGTGAGGGAGGGCCAGATGAAGTATATGGTTTATAATCCAGTAAAATAAAATTCTAGGGTATTATATTAAGATAACATAAGAACTAAGTCCCAAAAGTATACCAACTAAATTACATGTAATACAAGGAGGAGGAATAGACAAGGGAAAGAGAATTGTTATGTGAATACAGTTACAAAAATAAAAGATCATGCTTTACAACTAATTGTTAGGGATAATGTATTAATTCTCTTTCAGAGTTCTAATAAAATAATGTAAAATATAAAAAGTTATTGATGGCTGAGGTGGTGGACAAATCTAGTTAATTACAATATCTATATTAATTGTAATATAAATCAAAATGACTTAACCAATAACATATAATATTATCTGAGTAGTATACATGGAATATGATGTAGAGTATATTAGTATCAAATTTTGCAGATTTTTTTTGTCATTTCAAGAGTACTGTGATAAATGTAATTAACATTTTTCAATGTTCTAAATTAATAGATTTCATAGACCTGGAATAAAGATAGAGTATTTTCTAAAGAGATGCAGAATTCTGGGTAGATTTGCACCTGATAGACTAACTAAATCAGAGATGTATAGCATAATCTTTCAAAAGCTGTGGGCTTGCTTTATCATTTTAAGACTGCTGCTCACAAAAGCTTTTGCTATTCCTCTTTGATTTAGGAAGTCTATTAGATGCAAATCTACCCTGACCTCTATCTGACTTTAGACTGACATGGCTAACAACATTGTAATTAGCATTCAGATCAGGCAATTGAAATGCCAAAGCACACTTGGCAGGGTGGGCGTAGACCAAACCCCAAGATATCTGAACTCTTTTTTAGTTCTTGAGTTGCCCCAACAATTCATGTCCTTCTCCAATCCTCTCCAGGTTTACAGTCACAGATGCACAATCATTAATGGCATGCCTCTATCTATAATTTGATTGGGTGTATCTTGATGGAAGGGGCTGATCATGAAGAACTCCCACCCTGCTAAGTAAATAATTTATTATAAGATTCCACATTCATTGCTTACCAGTTTAACTAGTATGGTCTTCAGAAATTATAATTTAGGTTTTGATTCTTGACAATGAGTGCCATTCCTTATGGTAATGGGTTTCAGTTACTTTGCATTACTATGCTCCAATACTTAAGGTATGTGCAGATGTTACACTTAGATTGATTTAAGGAGGATTAGGTCAACATAAGTACTGAATTGTACACAGGTTTGGGGAAATTAGTTTGGACAAAAAATGGCCAGCCAAATCTAACTTTAGTTCATCTAGGAGGTCAACTACATAGAGTAGACTAACCCATGCCCAATCTAACCTAAGCATATGTATCAGCACAGCTCTAGACAGATAACCCCCCATCCATTTGAACCCACCAAACCCCCTGTGGACCCATTAGCCTCTCCCCTGGAAATCTGCCAGCTCCTCCTGGGCTGCAATCTCTTCCCTCCTCACACCGCGACTTACTTGGAGCGCATTCCTTGTGTGGCTCCTGGCACTGGCAAACTTACGCGCACATGGGACTTGATCTATTATCATGCAGCTTAAAGTAAGCCATATGATTATAGATTGGGTCTTGGGAATGTCTATACATATTTTCAGTTCAGCCCTGAGACTGGGAGGACCCAGCCAATGAGCTCAGATTGAGGCTGCCATTTTCCTACCAACTGCCACTTTGCCATGGATATCTTTAGCCCTACAACCTTTCCCCTGTACACATACTAGACCCCTCCATTCCTGCAAACCCCCCTCTGATGCCATTTACCCCAACGTAATTAAATCAGGCTCCTGGCAATGGCGAACATCTGCACAATCAGCACCAGATCTACAATTTGTAATTTAAAGGAAGAAGCATTATTGTAGATTGGATCCCAAAAACATCTGTACATGGCCATAGTCAGTGCTTAAATCAGCAGAAATGTAGCATCTGGCCTTGCATGCCTGTCTTTATACACATTTATGCAAAGTTTCTATTATTTGAAATCAGGCCTTTACAAGAACAGCGTACAGTTCCCGTAAAACAGCAGGTTTTGGCACTCTTGCACAACCTTCAATTTATGTAAAATTTAAAGGCAAAATATTCATACGGGTCACACACTGTAGTCTGTTTCTACCATTTCTGAAATAGCCTAAGTTATTTACATGCCTTAGGCAAGGTAATTAGATGTATTTGTATTTTGCATACCAGCATTCAGTTTGATCCACCTTCCATTAGAGTCTGATGCTTACCAACTCCATGAGAACTGAATTGGTCTCATGTTTACCAACATTATAAAATACTGAAGAAATAGCCTATATACATTTTATTATTTAATCATAGAAAATGAGGGTTGGAAGGGACCTCAGAAGGTCATCTAATCCAATCCCCTGCTCAAATCAGAACCATCCCCAACTAGATCATCCCAGAAAAGGCTTTGTCTAGACAGGTCTTGAAAAGCTTCTTGGATGGATATTCCACAACCTCCCTAGGAAACCTGTTCTAGTGCTTTACTACTCATTGTGAGACAGTTTTCCCTAATATCTAACCTAAACTTACCTTGCTGCAACTTCAGACCACTGCTCCTTCTGTCATCTTCCATGACTGAGAACAGTCTACCTCCATTCTCTTTTAAAACACCCTTCAGGTAGTTGAAGGTTGCTGTTAAATCCCCTCTTAGTTTTCTCTTCGCTAGACTAATGAAGCTCAGTTCACTCAGCCTCTCCTCAGAAGTCATGTGCCCCAGCCCCCTAATCATTTTCATTGCCCTCCACTAGAGTCTTGTCCACAATTTGTAAACATATTTTCTGTAGTGAGGGGCCCAAAACTAGACACAGTACTCCCAATGTGGCCTCACCAGTGCTGAATAGAGTGGAATAATCAATCCCCTTGATCTGCTGGCAACACTCCTACCAATGCAGCCCAGTATGCTGTTAGCCTTCTTGGCAACAAGGGCACATTGTTAGCTCATATTCACCTTATTGCCCACTATAACCTCCAGGTCCTTTATGCAGAACTGCAGCCCAGCCAGTCAGTTGCCAGCTTGTACTGGTGCATGGGATTTTACCATCCTAAGTACAGCACTTTAAACTTGTCCTTATTGAGCCTCATGAGATTTCTTTTGGTGCAATCCTCCAATTTGTCCAGGTGTCTCTGAATCCTAAACCTACCTTCCAGTATATCTACTACTGTCCCCAACTTTGTGTCATCTGCAAATGTGTTAAGGTTACACTCTATGCCATCTTCCAGGTCATTGTTGAATATATTGAGCAAAACCATCCCCAGGACTGACCCCTGGGGCACTCCACTTTATACTGGCTGCCAACTAGACATCAAACCATTGATGATCCAGCCAGATCTCTGAGCCTGATGCTTCATCTAGTTTTCTATCCACCTTATAGTCCATTCATCATACCTGTATGTTCTTAGCTTTTCTGCAAGAATGTTGTGGGAGACCATATCAAAAGCCTTGCTAAAGTCAAAGTATAGACATCCACTGGTCTCCCTGCATCCACAGAGCCAGTCATCTCATCATAGAGGGCAATGATCCAGCCAGATCTCTGAGCCTGATGCTTCATCTAGTTTTCTATCCACCTTATAGTCCATTCATCATACCTGTATGTTCTTAGCTTTTCTGCAAGAATGTTGTGGGAGACCATATCAAAAGCCTTGCTAAAGTCAAAGTATAGACATCCACTGGTCTCCCTGCATCCACAGAGCCAGTCATCTCATCATAGAGGGCAATCAGGTTGTTCAGGCATGACTTGCCCTTGGAGAACCCATGCTGATTGTTCCTAATCATCTTCTTCTCCTTCAACTTCTTAGAAATGGATTCCTTGAGGACCTGTTCCATGATTTTTCCAGTGACTAAGGTGAAGCTGACCAATCTGTAGTTCCCTGGATCCTCTTTTGTCCCTTTCTTAAATATGGGCACTATATGTCCCCTTTTCCAATTGTCTAGGATCTCTTCTGATCACCATGAGTTTTCAAAGATGATGGCCCAAAGATGATGGTTCTGCTGTTAAATTGGCTAAGTCCCTCAGGTGCATCCTGTGTGGCTCTATGGATTTGTATATGTCCAGATTTTCTAAATAGTCCCTAACCTGTTCTTTCACCACAGTTGGATGCTCATCTTCTCACCAAACTCTGCTGCCAGGTGCAGTAGACTTGGAGCTGACCTTGCTTGTGAAGACTGTGGTGAAAAAAGTATTGAGTACTTCAGCCTTTTCTGCATCCTCTGTCACTATGTTGCTTCCCTTATTCAGTAAGGGACCTGCTCT
>NW_005842003.1:2665051-2702211 GCF_000455745.1 Alligator sinensis
CCCTTCTTGTTACTCTTCACATCCCTCACTACCTTCAACTCCAGTTGCACTTTGGCCTTCCTGATTTCAGCCCTGCATGCCCAAACAATACTTGTATACTCCTCCTTGGTTGTTTGTCCATGTTTCCACTTCTTATAAGCTTCCTTTTTTGTGATTTAGATTACTGAAGAGTTCTCTGCTAAGCCAAGCTGGTCTTCTGCCATACTTGATAGTCTTCCTGCACTCACAATAAGGCTGCTTCAAAGTATAGCCAGCATTCCTGGATTCCTCTCCCCAACAGGAGGGCCTCCCAGGGGATCCTGCCTACCAGTTCCCTGAGTGAGTTGAACTTGGCTTTTCTGAAATCCAGCAGGGTCCTTACTCTCTTGCTCTCTATATTTCCTTTCCTCAGGATCCTGAACTCAATCATGTTATGGTCGCTGCTACCCAAGTTACCATCAACTATTATGTTCCCCACAAATTCCTCCCTGTTTGTGACAAGAAAGGTCAAGAAAAGCACAGGTCGTATTTGGCTGCTCCAGCACTTCCACCAGGATGTTGTCCCCAACACTCTCCAGAAACTTCCTGGATTTCCTGTGCACTGCTGTATTTGCCTCCCAACAGATGTCAGAGTGATTGAAGTCCCCCATGAGAACCAGGAGTATAAGAGTATTGCTCAGGCATTCAGGGAGAACTTTATTTGGTAGTCATGTCTTAATAGATTTCATTGGTGTTATACATTTTGTTAATCATTTCTTTTAATTGTTACTTGAGGTAAATCTTGAAGGAACCAATGGGCGCATATATATATATATATATATATATATATATATATAGTTAAACAAATTAAACTAAGATATATTATTGTTATTTGGCTTCCCTAAACACTACATTTACCTGAGATTAATCAATTCATATACTTTTTAAATTCATAAGTACATGTAATATCTCTGCTATGCAAAAAAATAGAAATGGTTAATCACACATTTTATATTTTATAATATATATATGGCTTATTTAAATTTTGCATAATTTACTATACAGTAATCTGATTTTGCTGAATCAATGATACTGAAGAACCTTGAGTAGCATATTATTAAGCAAGAACTACTTTTTCAGTTCAGTTCATGTCCTCAAATCAATTTGAAACTCTGACCTCAGAGCAAAATATAATCAGTTCTTTCACTGACTCTTTAAGCATTTGTTGTATAGGTAAATATAAAATATACAAAGAGATCCTGGTCAGCTTTTATATAATTAGAAACTCTATCTATCTATTTCTATTTTTATTAATTTATATGGTTTCTTTTTACCTACTTTAAAGCCTTGGACTTCCTGCATAATCTGTTTTCAGAGCTCTGTTTAAATTGTTATTTCTTATATTTGGGTAGTGAACAGTTGTTCTAACCAAAAAATAATAAACATAAATGTAAAGAAACATCATTATAAAATAGTTTTTAAATAAAGTATTTACAATTTGCATCTTATATTCTGTAACCACCTTGCCTCTCATACAATATTGCTTATTATGTTTGCTAGAGAAATGGAGATTCTCACCAAACTTAAGACACATAATAAAGGTTGGCTGGAATGGGATTTGAATAAAATAATTTTATTTAGAAAACGCTTTTTAATTTCAGAAAAGGGGGCTCAGGATATGGACAAGTGTATATAAGAATATAAGACCTGCCATTTACTGGGTTAGACTATAGGTCCATCTTACCCAGTATCCTGTCTCTCACAGTAGCAGAGAGTGGATGCTGAATAGGAGAGTGAACAGGGTATGATTGGGGTTTTTTCCACTGCTCTATCACCTGTAGCCTCCAGCATCTAAGGAGACATTTAAGGAGCATATAAAATAATAATTCAGAGGCTATATTTCTAACTCTCATGCTCAATAGCTACTGATGCACCTTTCCTCCAGAAATTTGTACAAACCCTTTTTGAATCTAGTTAAACAGTCAGCTGCTTGGATGCATCTACACATGCATTAATGCACTTTAGTTAATGCACATTAAATGTAGTACCCCTGGGGATTTTTACACATGCTCTGGCAGTGATGGGGCACTCTGAGGGCACTTTGAAAGCCATTCTAATTATAGTGCCTGAAGTGCCATGTGTATCAGTAAAAGCTGTAATAGCTGCTTATATTGGTAGAACAGGTCCAAAAAGCAAGAATAAAGCCATGTTGATTCTTCCCCAGTGAGTCATCCATGTATGTTCTGAACAATTCTTCTTTTTTCTTATTGTTTCTACCAGTTTTCCAGAAACAGAATTTAGTATCACTGGCCTATAATTCACTGTGACCCTTCGAAAGTCTTTCTTAAAATACGGGACTCACATTGGCAACTGTCCAGTCCTGTGGTACCAAAGCTGTTTTTACTAAAGGGTTGCATACTACAGTTACAAGTTTGAACATTTCTAATCAGAGCTCTCTCAGGACCTAGAGTGACTGCCATCAGATTCTGATGATTTCCTACTGTTCAGTTTATCAATTTCCTCTATCACCTCATCTACCAAAACTTCAATTTGGGTCAGTTCTACTAAATTGTTCCTAGAAAGGTCTGGATCTTGCAAGGGAGTTTCCTTAACATCTTCCACAGTGAAGATAAAGGCAAAGAATGCACTCAGTTGCTCAAAAATGACCCTGTCATCCTTTAGTGCCCCTTACATTTTGATCATCCAAAGGCCCAACTGACTCTTTGGCTGGTGTTTGGCTTCAAAGATATGTAAATATATTTTTCTTGTTATTTTAACAGGGTGAGGATTAACTCGGGTCCTAAAGGGAGGTTGAATGGGCTCAGCAGATGAGCAATATAGAGAACACAGATCAAAGATGGGGCAAGGGCAATTAGTCACAAGGTTGGCTGAGGGATAGTACACCAGGAAACAACTAGAACTTCATGATCAACCTGCTGGTTGGTGACAAATAAAAGGACTAGGAGGGGAGAAGTTCCTCACCCTCCGGGGCTCCACAAAAGATGAAGAGGAATGGTGAGGGAAGTTGGTGCAGAGAAAGAGATGGCAGAGAAACCACTGAACAGAGAAACGCCAGAGTCGGGCTCAGCAGGTGAAGGTATAGAGGTCAACAGTTGGGATGACCCCTGGAGAAGGGACATTGGGACGGCCAGTGGAAAAAAGAAATGTATTAATTATTTATTAAAATGTATTTATTAAGGAACTGGCCTACAGGCAGGGAGCCTAAGGGAATGGGGAGGGAGCACGGATGTCGGCCGGTCAGTTATCTAGCTGCCACTAACTATCTACAGAGAGCACCACAATAAAACAATTAAATTTTACTTTCTGTGTGGGATGGTTGAATAACCTATGTTTGTTGGGGAATTTACTCTCTCTTTATTCCATCAAATCAAGGTGTGGCAGAAGAGTCCCCAGGGAGAAAATGTGTTAAGCACTCACAACCCCACCACAGTTATCTTTTGTGTCTCTGGCAAGTTTCTCTTCAAATTCTTTCTTAGCTTGTTTTATAATAGTTTTACATTTGATTTGCTAGAGCTTGTGCTCTTCCCCGCCACCCCCCCCCCGCCCCCGGGCATTAAGATATCACTTCCACTATTTGAAAGAGGCATTTTTTTTCTGCTTACTGCCTCTGCAACTCTTATATTAAACCACATTGTCTATCTCTTAGTCTGCTTTCCCTTTTTAAAATTAATTTGCAGTATGCATTTGCTCTGTGCCTCTAATGTGGTGTCTTTAGACAGTTCTCATGCTGCTTATAAGTTTTTCACCTCCTCTGGTTTTAACTTTAAAGCTGAATTTGACAAGAGCAGGAGACTTGTCAGTAAGGCCCTAAGGGGCCATGACCCAAAGGGGAGGGGAGTTCAGGAAAAGTGGTTACTCCTCAAGGGAGTGATCCCTAATGTACAAGCTAATGCTATTCCGTTTCGAGGAAAGGCAGCAAAAGGGCACAGCAGCCCCTTTGACTCTCCAGGGAACTAATGGACCTCCTGTGGCTAAAAAAAAAAGACCTACAAAGGATGGAGGACAGGATCCACTTTCAAGGAGGAATATTCCGCAATGGTCTGGGCCTGCAGGGAGGAAGAAGGAAAGCCAAGGCTGCGACTGAACTCTAACTAGCTACAAGTATCAAGGATAATAAAAGGTCCTTTTTTAGAGATGTGGGGAGCTGGAGGAAAAGCAAGGGCAACATTGGACCCCTGCTAAACCAGAAGGGACAACTGATGACCGACGTCCAGGAAAAAGCCCACCTACTAAATGGTTACTTTGCGTCGGTCTTTCATCAATCCCATGGGACACCCCTGCCCATTACAGGACAGGGAGACCTGGGTGAGGAAGATTCCTTGCCTTCCATCAATGCTGATCTTGTGAAGAAACACCTTGAGAGACTGACACCTTCAAGTCAGCCGGCCCTGATGGTTTACACCCCAGGGTACTCAAGGAGCTGGCTAGCATCATAGCTCAGCCCCTGGCACAGATCTTTGAAAACTCTTGGCGCTCTGGTGAAGTGGCCGAAGTTTGGAAGAAGGCCAGTGTGGTGCCTATCTTCAAGAAAGGGACGAAAGTGGATCTGGCAAACTACAGGCCCATCAGCCTGACCTCTATCCTGGGGAAGATCTTAGAAAAAATCATCAAAGAGGCCATTCTCAATGGACTGGCCGATGGCAACATCCTGAGGGATAGCAAGCAAGAGTTTTTTTGCAGGTTGGTCTTGCTTGACCAATCTCATTTTGTTTTATGACCAGGCGACCTATCACCTGGACAAGGGAGAGGAGATTGATGTTGTATATCTTGACTTCAAAAAAGTCTTTGATCTTGCATCCCATTGCACCCGCCGGGCCTCGTACATCTTACTTTGGGCTTCCTTGATCTGAGTGCTTGCCGGTACTCGCCTAGCCGTTGCAGGTGGCCTTGCAGGAGATCTTCACACGTGCCGCAAGCTGCTCCTTCTCACCTGCCATGACTTTGAATCTTCCAGTGGGTGGGGCTTCATGTGACGCGGTCGCCCTCGTCGATCGCTTGCTTCTTTGATGTCTTCTGCGAGGCTCCTCCTCCCCTGCACCTCGCCCTTTACCCAGCCCGGTGGGTCCCAGTTGCTTCCATGATTGACTGTACGCTCCCCTAAATACTTAAACAATAAGCCCACCTCTCACTCCCTCAGTCCTTCTATCTCCACAACACCTCAGCCCCTTCTAATACGGGGAAACATAAAACACCCTTCACAACTCAAATGACAAACTTAATAAGTCCCAAGAGAGGCATAACTCCGCCCCTATTGGGCTTCCTTATGGAGCACAGATAGCCCCTCTACACCTCTGCTTGTTGAAGGAGTCACCTCCACGTGGCCCAGCTTCGTGGCCCCACTCCACCTATCCAGGTTCAACGCTACTCCCTCTCCAGTATCCCACTGAAGTGACCCTCTCTCTAGATCCCTTGGGAGCAACAGTCCCCCCACTGGGTCTCCACAGCACTGCTGCCCTCTCTCTGGGTCTTCCCCAATCAGCAGCCCTCTCTCTGGGTCTTCCCCGAACTGCAACCCTCTCTCTGGGTCTTACCAGAGCAGCAGTCCTCTCTCCGGGTCCCCTCCTCGTGGCTCCCCTCTTTCTGTGCTCCCCAGTCTTGTCCTAAAGGGGAGTGGAGCAGACAACCTCCACTCCTCACCTTTTCCCTAGTCTAGGGATTGCCCCAGTGGGGGCTTTGCCCTGCTGCTCCCTCCACTCTGCTCCAAGTCCCACCACAAAATTATTTTTTAAATGGAATGCCAAGCTTTATATTGAAATATATCTCCTAGAAATAAGTCAAAAAGTAAGTCCCACATTATTTCCCTTTATTTGCAATTGGATCTTATTTTCCTAAATGTCTTGCCAAATGATATCAATTAGTATCAATGAAGGATTAGTATCAATAAAGGAATAACTAAACAGTAACTATCTACCCAGCAGAGCCAGTAACCGCAGGAAGTACATATTATGCAATTTTACATTATGCAGCTTCTACATGCTAATGATTTTACATCACACAAGTTATATTAACAGACTCTACAGTTTAAAATCTATTACAGAAGTGAGGAGTACATAATTATAAATCTTTCAAAGACAAAAAAAAATGTTTCCTGTAATTTGTCATAAGATACCTTTAAAAAGATCTAACCCCTGATTTTATATCTGTTCTGAAAACTATCATGTCTAGATAGCTATTACAGGTATATAAGTAGTGGCTTCTTTTTAGATTAACATAAAGATTTATAGATCTGAAAGGTTACTATTGCCATTCCTCTGAAATCCTCATCTGTTTAGCCTTGAGCACTCATTTTACATTTCATGAATTATAGGCGGGATACCAGAGCTATCCATGCCACTCAGTCTGAAATAGATTTTTTGCATTTAGAACAAGAAAGACAATGTGGGTTTTTCTTCATTCAGGCCTTAGATGTAGATACACAATGGAACTCTTGGAAACAGGTAAAATTAAGGCCACTTAATTTCCTTCTGAGTTTTCACTTTGAAAAAATAAAGTATGAGCATCAATATTTCAGATCATTTTGCTTTAACATTTGAAATAGGTCATATAATACCTGGGAATGAGGACATTGAGCCAATTTTTTCACACGCAGTGGTGCTGTGATAATTTATGGTACCAGCACTTGCTCCAGAAAGTTTAGCCTCCTTCTTCTCTGCATTACTATTCTAAGTATATTTATACAGTAGATAATTGATCACAGAAATAGAGTTCAAGCCTATAGAACTAATGGGTACCGGATACTCCTAGCAATTCTGTATGGGAATAAAAAGACTCAGTGGACTGGATTCTTATGTTTCAGGGTGCATGAATGGCTGTCATCCTAAATTTCATTGTTTCTCTTGGATGTGTAACACAATTGGTAATGTCAGTATTTCCCCGGTTATAAATATGCTACATTGTTATCCAGCATTTGTCATTTTATATCAGGATTCTTCCGTTATTTTTATTTGGCACTTTGCATAAGTATTTTCACTTTAATCTCTGAGGTGTAAAGACTGTATGTGTTGTATTTCAGATGCCAGTGGGGCTAAATGCCATTCTTGGAAAGATATGCTTTTGAACTGGCAGGGAGTGAATAATTGGCATTGGGAATAAGTAGTTTTTATGTCAAGGTTGTCAAACCTATTTTGCTGCCAGCTCTTGGCTACAATTCTACTTAACACCAGATGGCATTGTTTTTAGATGTTCTTGAATAGAGCAGATCATTAATTCCCCCTGGAATTTCTTAGACACCTTATAGGATAAAATTTCCTGCCCACATGCCAGTTCATATTGTATAAATCTTTTTTTCTTTTCTTTTCTTTTCTTTTCTTTTCTTTTCTTTTGTATAAAGAAACTACAGCTTGATTCATTCTTAAGAAAATATATTGTGTATGAAAGACAACAATAAATTTATGAGCCTAAGTTTTAGAATAAGTTCCTTATTTTCACCCCACAATTATTTGAATTAATATTTGGTATAATTCAGGCATTTAACAACTTGATTCCATCCACAAATCAGGTACATATACCTCATTTAAAATATCCCTTATATTCATTCATCCACAGTTATCTTTAGGTTAAACTATTGGAATAAACTGGATGGCCTCTTTGAGACACCATCCAAAGCCAATCCCCCTGAATCCATTATGGGATTGCTCTGAGGTTTGTGTAATCATTTAGACCTGTGCAGAATGAGTGAAATATGCTACCAGATCAGAAGAAAATATTCAATTTCTTCTTCCTTTGCATAGACATAAACACACAGAAGCAGGCCTTTTATGTATTGTCCTTTCTCCAGAAGCATAGTATGATCTGATCAAAGATAAAGAGCCAAATCTGAGCCTGTTTGTGCTGGTTTCTACCAATAACAAATCTAAATTTATTGAGGTGAAAGTCCACAGTGTACAGCGCTCATGCTTTGGAGCTTAACTTGTATAATAATTTAAAATTAGTGCTCAAGTATTTGAAGTACTTATTTACTCACCTCCAAGACACAATATTTTTCCTCAATCAACAGGACAGAAAAAGCCTTGTCTTAAATTACAGTACTGGTCCAGGGAAAGGAGTAGCTCAGCTCCACCTTTAGCCCATGGTGGCTCATGCAGGCTAGGGACAGACATTACACATAAACCAGTTTAAGTGATCAGAAACTGGTTTAAACCCGTAACAGATGTTCAGTGCACATAAACCAGTTTGAAAATGGCTGAAACTAGTTTGAGATAAACCGGGTTGAATATAGTATCAGAGTTAACTGATTTGGCTCAAACCAGTTTGTGCAATGTCTGTCCCACACCCCTTGCTGGTTTAAGATAAGCCAGACACCCCCAGCACCCCAGCATGCTTGCTGAGCTGGGCTGGGTGGGGCTCTCTGCTCCACATCAGGACTGGCCCCTCCACTCTGGATCTGCCTGGCTTCTCCATGCTAAACAGGGGTTATCCCCACCCCCTTTTGCTTTAGCAGACACCTCCAGATTTTAGCTAGCAGACCACATGCTGGCTACTGTCTGTGCTGTGAGGGAAACAAAGGCAGACGGGATTTTTGGAGCTAATCAACAGGTGGCTTAATGTCCTTCCTTGGAAAAGTTTGAGAAGGGTTGTTTTCTCCTCTCCCTCCTCCTCACCACTCTCTGCTAAGCACAAATTCCCCCTTTCCCTCTACCTTTGCTGAAGTGTCTGTGTATTAGTCAACAGACAATGTTGGGTCTGTGCTAAGTCAACAGATTGCTGGTAATATCTCTGTTGTTTTCTTAATGGGGTAATAAACACTGAAATAAGGGTGAGAAACACTTATCCACTCTCCCCCCATGCCCCTCAGCTTGCTTGCCTGTCAGTTTGCTGCAGACAGTATACAGAGGTATGGTTGGAAACTGGTTCAGCCTAGCCAGGTTAGACTAACCTGCAAAGGATGAATCAATTCGGGCTCAGGCTTTTTGAATGTGTGTCCCTAGCCTCAGTGTTGGGGAGAGGGGCACATGACTGGAGAAGCAGGGCGGGGCTGCACAGTATAGGAGGTGAGCTCACAGGGAAGACTGTGTGATATGCAACTTGGGAGGAATATGTGGAACACTTTTCAGCCTGGCCACTCCTTGCCTGCCGCATCTCTTCCCTGCTTATCCTCTGCTTTGACTAAGGCCTTTCTGATGCTGATCTCATCTTCTTGAAGTCATGGGAGACAGGTGAGGTACCAGAAGACTGGAAAAGAGTCAATGTAGTCAGGGTCAGGAATTCCCTCTTTAAAAAAGACAAAAAGGAGGACTGTAACAGGGAGCTAGGGGCTCCTGTTACTTTAAAGGGAAAGAAAGGCAGGCTAAGCTTGCTGTAGGGAGGTAGCTGCATTGCAATAAGCAACCAAGAAACAGTTGTCAAGCAGAGGAGGGGAAAAGACTGCAAGCAGCTGGACCAATCTGCAGCAAAGAAAAACAGGCTGACCTTCAAGGCAAAGTAGAAACCCCTTTGTGAGACTGGAGGGCCACCTGATAGGGGCTTTGGTGTACATAAGAACAGTGCCTGAGAGCAAGCAGTCAGTCTGTGCCTGCAGGCTGCAGGGAGAGTACCTCCTAAGGGAGATGCCTACAGCAGATAGACTGGAAGGCACCTAAGCTGTTCTATAGAGCTTCCAGGAGAGAGCCAAGGGGAGCTTTTGGCCTGTAGTGAGGCAGTGATCCAGAGCTCAGTAGAATTTCAATTATGAAGCAATTGCTTGTATTTATGTTGTGATTTAAGCGTGAGACTGGCAGACCAGGTGGGGTCTAAAAGCGGCAGATAGGAGGCCACAGAGGTACCTAGGGGACACCCAGTATAATGCACTTTCAGGGTGTAGGAGCCAGTGAGCTTCATGGAGATGAACTGTTAGAGGCTGTGGATAGCAGCCCTGCAGAGTCAGGGACTCAGGGGGCTGAGCCCAGTTAAAGGGGCCAGAAGCAGCAAAGCATGAGTGGCCTTGTCTGAGCCAGAGGCACCAGGGTGTGGCATTATGTTAGAGCAACCCTGCCCTAGGCCAAGGATGCCCAGGGAGCTGAATGAACCTTTAATGAATTAACCTTGGGAACAATCTTGCCTGGGCCAGGGACGCTGGGGGCCAGGGAGGGAGGTGGTGGGGAACTGGGTCAGATGTTAAGCAGTCTAACCGGGGTCAGGGATGCCAGGGTGCTGGAATGAAATGAAGACAGGGGCCAGGGGCCCAGAGACCAAGATTGTGAGACAGAGGTCTTGCAGACTTAGATACTGAGCTGATGCTGAGAAAGCTGAGCCAAAACAAGTGATCCAGGGCTGGAGGCCTGCAACCAGAATAACAGTGGGCTAAAGCCAAAGGCCATTATAGGAAGGTTCAGAATGTCAGAACATTGTCAGAATAACCCCTGGAAGGCATGGGCATGGCTATAGGGGGATATAGAATCCATGGATAACCCAAAAGGTGACTGGTGTCTTCGGTCACTAACAGGACCAAAGGGCTACAACTGAGAGGCAAGGCAGAGTGGGACTGGGCTTACTTTTGGACCCTAGGAGTAGCCTTCTGAAACCTTATCAGTTACATGAAGGCATGACAGGAAAAGTGAAAAGGGAGAGCACCCTGAGGAGTCAGAATGAGTGCAGGAGTTCAGTGGCTACCAGGGGACATCACAGCCTGTTCTTATCACAAGAACTGGGGAAATTACAGACCAGTTAGCCTCACCTCAATACCTGGGAAGTTACTGGAGCATATCCTGAGGAAGGCCATTTGCAAAGTATCTGGAGAAGGAAAGGCTGAATAAAGCAGCCAGCATGGATTTATGACAGTAGTCTTACATAGGGTTTAATTTATGGATTGGATAGGATGGATTGGATGATGCTTCTGCTTCACACAGGGGGCATAACTAGGTGACCTCTGGAGGTCCTTTCCAGCCCTACTTTTCTGTGATTCTATGACTTGGGTGGGCCCAGAGCTGGCACCACTGCTGATTGCCCTGGAACCAGAAAAAAATTGCAACAGCAGGGAAGTGGCTGGGGGGGGGGGGGGGGGGGGGCAAGGAGAAAGGCACGTGCATATGTGGCATGGTAAGTGCAGGGGTACAGGCAGAGACATGGGGAAGCAGGGGCAGGCAGGAAAGGGATGAGCATCTAGCACCTTTCCTTCCACCACTGCTTTTTCCGCAACAACAGTGGGAAAGACAAATTGGATAAATTTAAGATGACTCTCCAATAATTAGACTCTATATATGGAAATTTATAATATATTTATAATTTCCATGTATAAGAATCTAATTATTGAGGGGGTTTTCTTAATTTCAAAGTCATCTTGGATTCAGGTAAATGTTCTATTTAGGGAAATACAGCAGCATATCAAATACCCTCAAGGAGCAACCACTGGGAAAAGAGGCTTTTGTATGCTGAGCATTGTAATACTCCAGAGTACTGTAATGTAATAGTGTAATACTTGTGCAGATCCGGGGGTGCATGCCCCTACATGCCCTCCTGGCGTGCGTGCCCCTGCAATCCCTGTGCCACACAACCTTGGTCTTGATATTCCCTTCCTCATCCCACATACCTCTCTTTCTTGGGCTTCTCAGTGGGTCAGTTTCAAGGGGATGGCTGGAAAGTCACTAAAGTAATGCCTAACTTGTGGTCTGGTGGTTGTAATACTTTACTGGGAAGCAGAAGATATGAGTTCAAACCACATTGGGGTGAAGGATGCCTAGAACCTTGGTGAGTTCCCCATCCCCTTAGCTGAGAGTTGAAACAGTCTTTTTCTCCTTACACTCTTGTTAGTTTGCATGGCTACTATCTCAGGACTTACCTAAATTAGTGTATCATACTGCATGTTGAAACAGCCTGTTTCAACGTGCCTGTTGAAACAGTAGTGCTACTGAGCATGCATTGCTTACTGTGCATACACAACTGAAATACAAATTCTGTGAAACTGCCAAAAATAACATTTTTAGGTCTGTGTAATTGGCATTTAGTATTGTAAAGTTAAATAGAATTATGTCTACAGACTATGTGCATGGTCTGAACTCATAAAAGTTCTTAAATAAAGTTCCCTATTTGGAATAGTTCATTTTGTCCTGGTTAGGCACAGAGAAAAGTTAAACAGTCTTTTTAGGTTGCTCTGTGAGATGCAAATTCACTCAAACAATGGCAGGAGCCTGGTATCAGCAATTCAGATGGTTTTAGCCATTTTTTTTAAATGAAAAGTTCATAATTTTACAAGAAGGTAGCATTTTACCAACATAATTACTGACCTTTACAAGCAGGAAGCATTTTACCAACAGAAATACTGAGTTTTTTAAGCAGGAAGCACTTTACCAGCTAAATTGCTAACACCGGGCTCCTGCCATTGTTTGAGTGAATCTGCATCTCACAGAGCACAGGAACACAGATACCTCATGACAAAAGAAACTCCTTCCCAGAACAGTTTTCCATCTTTCCACTCATCTGTGAAATATGAAACATCATAACCTGAAGGAAATATGCCTCTACATCCAGTTTGCCACCAGATAACTTTGAGGTAAAAATACTGTTTCAACTTCTGTCTGTGCCTAACCTGGACAAAACGACCTATTACAAACACAGGACTTTACCATACCTCAGACCTCCTGTGAAATATGAATTTCATTTCTACCTAGGAGAACTTTTACAATCTCTGCTCTCTCCTATGCCTGATGAAGGGTTAGTGTGCCCGAAAGCTAGCAGATAAATACAATACTTTGTTTGCAAATATCTAGTTGGTCTAATAAAAGGTATTACCTCTTCCAAGAGTTTTGCTTCTTTTTGCCTCTTGACCAAGATGGCTACAACACGGATACCTTAAATAAAATCCAGTATTTTAGTCCAAAAGTCAGTATAGATTTCAAGATTTATTCTGGTTATTCTAGCCAGAAGTATTCACAGTAGAAGGATCCTAGAAATGACCCAGAGTGCAGACATTAATGCTGGTATAACTTATATCTATGTGTACACTAATGTGAGTTGCACTGGTGTCTGGAGTAGACAGACAACTGGTGGCCTGGATGCAACTGCCCACAATAGGTGCTATTATGGTACCTTGTCACTAGCTGGGGAGGAGATAAGAGCCTCTTTGGAAACAGCTACTCAGTGGTTAGCACTCTTAACATACAACTTGTACACTTATGTAACTTAAGTATTTATAGTGCATGTCTACACATACATTACTGTGCTGTACTTACTGCTCATAAAGTTTAGTACCTGCAATAACTGGTACTAACTAAATGCGTGGTAACCAGTGCTACTGCAGAGTAGCACCAGTGCATGCCTTTTTAGTACCACTAAAGCACAGTGGACTAATTCTGCACATTAACGCATTACCACAGCTTTTGCTGTGAAGCACTAATGTGCAATAGAATTAGTGTACTGTGTGGTGGGAGGGTTATCCCTAATTAAGAGTAAGTACTTGTCAGCCTGGAGCCTTCTCAACCTGATCTGTTCATCCCTCTGTTGCCTGTAATTTGCTGTGGTGAGGTCTGACCCTTTCCTGCCACATCTTGATTTTTCATTGATGCTATTAGTTGGGAGGTGTTGTTTTTTTCTCTATTGCACTTGGCTAAAGACAACCCATGCAGGGATTTCTTTTGAGGCTCCAACCTCCTCTGCATCTCATCCTAGTGCCATCCAGATGTCATGCCAAAAATTACAAACATAGTCTTTCTTGAGTGATATAACTTTCTGTATTTTCTTTCATTCTAGGTTTGATCTTTTTAAGTCTCACTGACCCAGAAAAGAGCAGACCACCTGGCTTTCTCTCAGCCTCAGGTAAGTTTTGCATATAGTTGCAGGACGGCCTTACTTATCCCACTCTTCTGGGGTAGCTCACCCTCTACTACCTTTCAAAAAATAGTTCAAATCAAAAGGGAAACCCCCCATCCAGGGCTTTTATTCCTGGGGCTTGCTTTCCCCCCCCACCCCACTTCCTGCTCCTCAGTCTCTTGACCTATGACTCTCTTGCCAGGTCATCTCACCTGTGACCTGGGCTCTGGCCACAGCCCATGGCTCTGGGCAATCCTGCCCTTTCTAGGTTTTTGGGAGGGTTTTCTGCCACTCTAGTACCCTCACCCAGTGGACTCACTTTGGGTTCAAGGAAACACAAGTAACTTCTGCCACTTGCGCCACTCCTCCCCGTGGCATCTCTTCAGCCACAGACCCATGGCTCAGTGGAGCCTGACCAAGCTTTCCTCCCAGCTTGGAGCTGGCTTCTGAGAGTTCCAAGGCTCTCACCCCATGCCCCAGGCCTTGGAGAATGCCTCTCCTCCCTCTGTCTCCTCCTGCACTTCACCCCTTGCCTCTCAGGGCTGCTCTATTCTCACAGAGCAGCTGCTTGGGAAATTCTGCTCCTGCAGTGTTTTTTCTTTTTCCTGTGCTGCTGTCTCTTTTTCAGCAGACTCCTCTTTCTCTGTGGGGAGTATTTTTCTGTTTTATGTTTCCTTTGCCTCTTCCTCTCCACATGCACATTTAGCATCTTGTGTAGACGTGTCCATATGGATACACCTGACTTTCTGCCTGCTACCTTTATCCACCAGGGGAGTGACTTATAGTAGGAAAATACCCACTGAACATTGGGTATTGTGGGCCTATACATTTCTACATTTAATATCTATGTCAAGGCAGATTACAGTGATGTGTCCATATGCTCAGTATCTTTCTGAAAGCTTATCTGGGAGCATAAACTTTATTATCACCTCCTTCATCTTTTCAGGAAGTACAGCATAATCTTGCTCTCACTCCCTCTCCATAATACACACATGCACCTGGCAAGCTATGCTAATTTTTTTGCGGGGCAGGGAGGGGGATAAAGGCAAAAGCATTTTCCTCTTACCCATTTTGTTTGGTTCCTTTTGTATGTTTATATCCAGCACTAGCAGTACACGGTTCCTGTTCTCCACAAGGATATTGTTCCCAAGTTTTGTTCAGTGCTATCTTCCTGGCAATATTAGCAATTTGATGGTAAAATGCCAGAATTTTATCTCAGTGGAATACAGGATATGCAAGAAAAGAATAAAGCATGTAATTTCTTCTCAGGCAAAGGATGAAGCTGCTACCAGTTCTGGAGTGTCGCCATATTGAGTTCTGCTGCAATGGCTCCAATTTAGGAGACAAATAGATCCCCATGTTTTTTCGACACTGCTGTATCTATATTGATCATCTCACATCAAATAAGCAGCATAGCCAATTTTATTTGCAGTTTTGCAGACTAGTTTTAGTTCAGTCATATCAGTAAGGATGTTGAAAATCTCCAGGGCTCTTTTTAATACACTTCATAACTAGGGATAGTATTTTGACAGATAACTGTAAAGAAATCATACCAGTGGGTATTTTGCTAGTATCTGGCAAGGTTTACTATTTCAATATTCCCTTTTCTCCACTCCATGCCATTTGTGCTGTATATATGAGAGAGAATCCTGCTGTTTGCACTGCATATAACTTCAATGTGTATTATTCCTAGAGGAATTTTTGTATTTAATAATTTTTAATTACTGATTTGGGGACATAAACAGCAAAGGGATTATTTTTCCAACTGTAAGCTAAAACTGAAACTTGATATACCTACCTTTTGATGACTGATTTTGTTTTGTGTCTAAATTGTACTCATTAATACATTTTTAAAAAGTTGTTAAGGACTTACATACGTTTTGTTTGAGAGGCAATGTAGTTATAAAGCAGAAAAGAAGAATCCATTGTTGTTCTGATCTACTAGAAATGTTTAAGTACTTTATTTGCTTTTCTATGAAAGTTACTATTCAAAAAAGCCCTGTTTGTCAGCAAGTCTGAATATCCATACTTTTGTTTTAAATCATATTGATTTGTTTAAATCGTATTTGTACATTTTAATTAAAAATGAATAATGAGACTCTAATTTCTTCTTTGTGAACATTCAGGCTAATTTCCCTAATACCATTTCCCAGTTGTAGTTGGCAAGTGTGATCCCAGTAACCCCAGAAGTTAAGCTTATGAAGTTCTTCTGCCCATACACACTACAATCCTGGTATTTCTCCCTTCTATCAAATATCCATATTAGTGTTTCCAGATAAAGTTGTCTCAGCAATGAACACAATCTCACAAGCTTGGAATTGCAAAGCCAACAGACAAAAATAGAACAAAATAGCCCAATTATTACCTAGTTTTCTAAGGACATAAGCATAGTGGTTCAAAACAGAAGGCAGATTTGAGAACTATCAATATACAAATTATTTTCTGAATTACTGACATTTTAAAGCCTCTGGCATACAAGCTTAAAAGGAATGTTATAGTGTTTTCAAAAGGTTTCTAAAACTTGTTTTGGGGCAAATCCTGTGGCTGTCTCCAGAGCTATAGCCAGTAGCCTGGCAGATGAACTAGGGTTGGTCATAACTCATAGTACCTTTATGAAGTGTCTTACTTCGTAGAATAGTAGTGTTAGCTGAGGAATGGAAGACTGGGCTGGAGATTCCACTGCTATGCAGATGGCCATCGAGAGATCAATGGAGAGAACTTCAGTAAAGACCTGCAGAGAGTGCTCCAGCCAGTCTTGAAGTCTTGGCTTCTGTGGAATAGTTCTATAGCAACTCCTGGCATACAGGGAGGACACTGCCTTTTGCTTTCTATAGTCCTGTCTCCTTTTACCTAACATTCTTAACGCCATGATATGGATTCTCTTTTTAAGAGTCTAAATTTGATGCAACAAATGGCAAAGAAGTAATGACATAATTGTGTGACTGACTTAGGGTTAAGCTGAGGTTCATGCCATCACTCAGTGAGATGGTTTGAACTCTTCAGGTGTTGAATTCTCTTAAGAAACATGGATGAGGCAGTGAAATAAGAGGGAGGTGGGGATCCATGGAATGCATGGGAGAAGAATGAGGAATTTCAACTCTCAAACTAAAAGGCATACACTACGATACTTAAATTTAGTAATACCCTATAGGCTGTTTCAGTATTCCTGGGCCTATTAATATATGACATATTCCCTTTGGTCCTTGTTGGTACATTAGCTTGTTCTTCCTGTTAATTCAGTGAAATGTATTTGACTTCTTTCCATGTACTGCTAGAAAAAAAACTTGTATTTGTTCTCATATGCTGGAGGAAAAAAAGATTAATCCTATCACATTTTCTTATCTCATTTAAGAATCTTAGGTTTTCTTTACTAAAAATATGTAAGGCAAATGCTAAGCACTTGTACAGAGTGCTACAAATGTCTTTGTAGCACTAGAACTAACAAATAAGAACAAATGGTATATAATTATTTTATTTTTATCGTTAATATTTCGTATCAAACGTGTTAAGAAATAGATATTTAATAAAGCAGTCGTTCTGAATAAAACTCTCATACTTTTAATGTTGTTGATAAATGATACAGAACATCAAAGAGATTTGGTAATGTGTCAGTTTAATGTATTCCTATAATGGAAACTCTTATTCACTAGTATTATTTTTTGTAGCATGTCTTGTTCCTTCAATAGCTGTCATTTAAACATGAAAGGTTCCTGCAGTGCATTGCCTTAGGATATGATTTTCTAGTTTTATAAATAAATGATATACACTGTAAAGTGATGAAGTATTGGGCAAATGGAAGAAAAAGCTTATGGAATACTGTCATCTTTTTAATGGTAGCAGATAAGATTTACACTGGCAAAAGGTATTAATTCAGAAGAGAATATAACTGCTCATGATTTAAAAATGAAATTTGAAGCAGGGAACTTTGGTTATTACAAATGTTGACTATAATCATCCACTTAAATGTTACTTGGTACTCTTTCTTTTTATCTTTTTACTGCCTTCCTCTGCTTCCTACTATCTACAGGATACAATGAAATCATTCAAAACAGTGTAAGGTTAGGTTGTATAAGACATTTACTAAGCTTTGTCTGCTATACTCTTTGTGACATTAGACTGTACTTTATCACATGATTCAACAATTAGAATGTGTGGTCTGTATCTTCATATCAGCTTCTTAATAAATCGGGCACACATTTTTAAGTAGTCTCATTTTTACGCGTCAAAATCAATGGAATTGTTTACCAAGTTAGGACAAAAACCTCATAGGAGTTCAAAAAGAGAGGGGAAACCCCCCCTAAATACATGGTCACTATCTATACCATACCGTTCTTACAGCATATGACCTTCACATAATGTAGTATTGCATTACCATTCATTTAACATTAGACCAACTACAGCTAGAAAGACAGTGACCTGTTTTTGTGCACACGGATATGGGTAGGGGAGAGGGACCTTTACAGTGTGACCTGCTCAAGGCCATTCACACACCAATAGTCCCTATTTACTCGGTTTACTCAGTAGTTTCTTCTTTCAGGCAGCAAGGAAGAACTGGGAATAGGATGGGTGAAGAGGAAAAAGGTGGTGCAGAGTGAGTGCTTCTGATGTTTACAAGCACATGTGAGAGGGGTGCCTCTTGAGTATTTTGCATTATTTGGATTACTCCTCAGTAATCCAAATAATGTGCTAAACAGGAGATTGACATGCCCTTTTAAGACTGAAATGGGAACTACAGCAGCAGCTAACATTGACCTCAGAGATCTAGAAAGTTATCTTCCTACAGTTAAATAATTAGTTTTGTAGCAGAAGCTTGAGAGAGATTTTTTTTTCACATACCTGGAAGACAAAGCATGGTGTCAGAAATAAATTAAATAACATGTAAGAAATATACCTCCAAATAACTTTGAAACAGGATATGATACTGAAAATCAGGGTAGTTGGAGGCAACTAATTATGTTATTTTCATAACCTGAAGCAGACATATAGTCCACAGCTCACAAAGTTGCACCCTTTCTGCAGACATAAAGGAAAAAACTATTTGCAAGGCATGGGAACCCTGCAGACAAACCACTTTCTGTAATAACAAATCTTTCTCAATATATATCTTGCTATGTGAAAATCATACAATTTATATGGAATATACTTTATAGCCAGGTATAGAAGTTACACTTATATGGTATAAGTGATTGGGAACCAGCCAGTCTACACCCATAACTGAACAGAAGTTCAGTGCACATAACCTGATTTAAAAATGGTGGAAACTGTCTCAGACGGCCGGAGCCAACTTGAGGTGATTTAGAAATTACTCAGTCATTGGGTGGGCTGGTGAATGGAGAGGCAGACAAAGCGTATTGGTTTCAAAAAGCTTTACTTACGCCGCTAGTAGTCACGATGCAGGTGGTCCGGTCGCTTAAACAAGTACACGAGTTGCTCCAGCTGGCAATGCTCAGGCCAGCGAATCCGTACACGAGTCAGGCCGGCCGGAAAAAGGGTACATCGAAGGATTGTGCTCGGCGACGGGGAGAAGAATCGATAGGTGATCAGGCTATCGATCAGCTCAGCCGCAAGTCAGGAATCTTCAAAGGCACTCTGCAGCGTGCTCAAAGTTCTCCGACTTGGGCAGAAGTCACACAGAATTTGATACGGCTAGCAAGCCAATCACTAGCCGCCACGTAGGAATAATTTAGAACTGGCCAATAGTGGGACACAAATTTGCATGTGAATGGCGGGAACTCTCTTGCACCGGGGTTTTCTATTGCAGCAGAAAATTTTTGCTGTGCACAGAGATTCTCATGTGGCAGGAAAATTTCATCGTGCCGAGGCACTAAAATCATTGGGTTGTGACAGAAACTTGTCTAAGATACATCTGGCTTAATGTAGTATCAGACTCAGGTGATTTAGATTAGACTGGTCTATAAAATTTCTGCACTAGATCCTCTCCTGACTCAAATTAAGTCTCTATCCTCCGATATCCCAGCTCATTTACAGCCACATTGCCCTCTCCCCCTCCCCCGAGAGTCCCATTGGAACAGCTGCTCCCACCGAGCTCCTAGCCAGCCCCTCCCCCAGTCCATCACAAAGCCTAGTCAGCACACTGGCTTATGCTGCCAGCTCTGGTCTTGCTCCCTGGGGGTATGCCAGCTTATAGAGGTTTGGGAGTCCTTGAGTGTACTCCTATACACCCACCCAAGGAACTTCATGCCTCTGCAATCTGGAATAGCCCCAGGGAGCAGGACCAGAGCTAGGCATGGCTAAACAGGATTGCCTCAACTGTATGCCAGCTGCTGTCATATTTCTGGGGGGTAGGGGTGTTTGGCTGCACCTGGAAGCCAATCAGGAGTGGCCTGGACCAGGGAGCCCTCTGGGAATTGAGTGGGAGAGCCCCCAAGCTGCTGGCTTCACTGGATGCATCTACACATGCAGGCACGTGTGATTGCAGCAGCTCAACTAGAAGCAGCACAAATTTGTGCTGGAGATTTTTGCCTCAGCACACGTGCCTGAACATACACTTTGGTGTGGGGCAAGTTGTGCTACTTGGGGCAAACTGACCCTGCCCAACTCCTCCTGGATCTGCAGCCAGGAGGAGCTGAAGGCTGGGGTGAGCACCTGTGCAGGCTCCAGAAGTATAAAAAGCTGCCCTGGCAAGCAGCTCAGGGCTACTTCCTCTCAGGAGTTTCTGAGGCCCAGACAGTTGAAATATGGGGACACAAATCCCCAGTGCCAGCTGGACTGCTGCAACAGACCTGACATAGAGTAGCCTCTGTATCCTCTATCCACTGCAGCAGTCTGGCAGTGGGGGCTGCTGCCTGGCTGTGGCCTGCTGCCACCTGTGACAGCATCTGCCCCCTTGGACCAGCCCTACACACCTGTGAGACCTGGACAGGGACTGCATGGCCACATAGGCTGTGTCATGGTCACTGTAGCAGAGCAATCTGCACCTCTGAGCCAGCTGCCAATTGGCTGTGGCTGGACAGTTGGCCTTTGTGCGGCACTGCTGCCATGTGTGCTCCCACCTTCTATCTGGGCAGCTATTATCTGGAAAATGTTATCAGTGTGCTTTGAACTGTGAAAGCATGTCCTCCTGGCCCCAAATGGCCAGGAGGTCAGCCACCTCACTTGCTCTCAGGTTGGGTCCCAGGTGTCAGCCCCGAGCAGGCTCCTCTGCCTGGGTCCTGCCACTTGTTCACTCACTCTTTTAAATTCACTCCTTAAAATACCCACAAATCCATATTCTTCCACATTTAAAACAAAAGACCACTCTCTCTCTGTGTATATATAGAGTGGTCAATTTGGAAGCCTACCTGTAACTACCTTGCAGTCCAGTACGGTCCACACGCTGGCCACCATGTGTGACCCGAGGATGAAGGGGTATGTACACAGCAGCCAAACCCTAGATCACTGGACAGAGGTGTTGGTTAACGGAGTCAGGGAAGCAGAAGGGCAGAGGTGGAGGGACATGGAAGAGGGGGATCCAGTGTCCCATGCCAGCATGCCATCCCCCAGCCAGCCTCCTCCTTCACCACAGGTGCTGCCAATGTGGGCCAAGGACATGGCTTCCATGGTCTGGTCCACAGGCACCAGACCCCACCTTCAGGTAGCGCTCAGGCCTTGCTGGCTGTCTATCTCGTCATGGTCATGGAGCCACTGCTGTGCAACCCTTTGGCCAACTGGGCAAGCCTCAGCCAGATGTGGCCAGATCTTGCCCAGGAATACCTGTTCTGTCTATTGACCAGGGTTCCAAGCAAGAGGGTGTTCAGCATTGCTGGGGATGTAGTGATACCTCACTGTACCTCCTTGGATACTGGTTTGGTGGAGCAGCTGGTGTTCCTCAAATTGAACCTCCGGCTGCTGGGTTTCCCTAAGCTTCAGGTACAGATTGAGTGAATGCATTTTCTGAACCATTTAATGCCCTGCTCTCAGAGCTGGAGGCAGCACTCGCTACATCCCCAGCCAGCAGGGGAGGAACATGTCCCTGCTGAGCTCCTGTGCCAGGATGAACTTGGAGGTATGACCAGGGGCTGCGGGGAAGGAGGAGACCCCAGGTCCTTAGCATAACCACTAAAACTGCACCCTGCCAGGGTCAGGAGGCCTGGTGGGTCTGCCAGTGGTGCAGCAGCCCCAGGAAATGCCAGAACCAAGGATCTCCATGGTGAAAGCCAGGAAGGAGGCACCATAACCTCCAGCTACCACACGCATGCACAGTCCTGGCTGGGGAAAGCCCAGACCTGTCATGTCTTTGACAGGCCTGAGGCTTGCTGGTTGCAGTGGAGTTGTGAGGCTCTAGGTGAGCTCAGCTTAGGTGCCTGGGATGCCAGCTTTTGGGTTAAAAAAACCTTTGTCAGGCTGAGGAAACACCTGCAGTTGCTGTGCATGCTCTTCCTGGATGGAAGGAATGGTAAAGAATCCAGAGGCTAGCATGCAATGCAGGCAAGAAATCCAGTCAGTGAAAATGGAAATGGAGGCATCAGGGTGTGAGGGACAGGCTGAGGTGGGGGAAAGTGGGATGTAGCAAGTAAAAGTGGAGAGGTACTTAAGGAGTGTGTGCCAGAATTCCAATGTCTATATTGAGTCCATGAGTTTCTGTACCTAGGATGTTAATGAAGTGCAGTTCATAGGCTCGTCTGTGAAAAGTGGTTTCAGTTGGTATACTAAAAGATATCACATGGACCCAGAGAACCTTGCCTGCTAGTGTCATGTCCTTAGATCAAAACAGCTACAACCTACACCCCTAGCACCTGTCCCCAGTCAGCTGACCAGAAGGAGAGCTTTGGGCACATCTAAGCCCCAGGGCTGGGGCTGGCAGGGAAAGTTCTCTGGCAGCTGCTGGAGAAGGAGCTCCTGCAGGAAAGGAAATAAAAGCTCTGTGACAGTTTGGCTGATTGAGATGTTAGTGCTACTGTCCTGCTTACTTACCTGTTGTCATTTAAATTGATGGACTGGACTGAAGCTCTGAGCTTGAGACCTCATTGGGGCAAGCTACCGTGTCACGCAGTGAGGGCATGCCTTAACACACACACACAAAGTCATGGATGTCACAAGTTTTGCTTGCAGCAGCTTGAGGTACAGTTTCCAAGAGACCCCTCCACCTATCTCCTTGAAACTTGGCAGGATTCATGGCCTCAGCAGGAGCTTCCATGCCTGTTGTTTTCACCCCACTACACCTTAACACTTAGAAGTGACATGAGTTTTGCTTTCAAGGCTTTGAGGTGCAGTTTCCCAGAAATCCCTGCAGCTATGTCCTTGAAATTTCACAGACTTTGCGGCCTCACCAGGGGCTACCAGCCTTGCTGCTTTTATTCAAATCAGAAAATGACAAAGTTATAGGCATTTTTATTATTGCCCATTATAGCCTATGGGAGAAATGTCAAAACACGTCAAAACAGCAAAAGTTTTGATGAAACAAAATGGAACAGTGCTTTGAAACACTGCCCCTTTGAAATGGTGAAACAAGAGTCAAAACTAAACAGTGTTGTTTTGCACCACCCTAAAGTGCATGTGTAGACATGGCCATAGTAATAGATAAGATCAACTTATTCCAAGATAAATACCTGGAGAATATTGTCAGGATCTAACATAAAGATTTTCTTACAAATTAGATTTCTAAAAAAACAAACCAATATAAAGTCTAAAAAATACCATGAGGCTTACAAGAGACACACTGAAAATATGTTTAAGCATGAAATCAGCATAACTCCCATACTCAGTAATATCATGGAGCCACCCAGAATGAGAAGAAAAGGGAAACTTAGAGAAGATCAGTGGAGAAAAGAGGCCATTTGTGACAGGGTGCCATCTTCAGCTGCATTTTTTTGTAGGCTGGTGGGTGGGCACCCATCAACTCTTATGTATTTTCCTCCGCTGGGGATCAGCTTCCCACCCTTTACTCTCCTGCCACAACTTGGTGTTACTTGGTTCTTAAAAAAGGGGAGGCTGACCCAAATGTTCCCAAACAGGATCTAGGCCCACCATCTGTAGGATATGATCTATTGCCTTAAGGGCAAAATTCACGCTCCTACCTTCCCTTGATGTGCCCCATGCCTCACAGATGTTTTATAATTTTCTCTTTGTGTTGCGGTTGAGATGGGGTAAGCCATTTTGGGCTTACTCCCTCTCTCTCTAGCCAGGCCTGTCAGTCAAAACTCACTAAGCAGGGCTTGATTCCGAGGCTCTAGCTCTCTAACCTGCTTGGGCTCATGGCTCTCCATTTCATACTTTCCACTACACTAGGTCTACTGGCCCTTTTCACTAAGCCCCTTTGGCACCAGGCTGTTGGGGCCTCAGCCGCCTCTGGCTTTGCTCCTCTATTTGTAGTTATGGCTGTTCCCCTAAGTCCACCCTCTTGGACCTGGCTTCAAAGCTCCTATCTTCCCTTCAAGCGACTCTGGGCTCATGGCCCTAGTGCTGCACCCCTAGTGCAGCAGGACTTCTTGAGCCCTCTAACACGGCACTCCTCAGTGCTAATGAGACCTCCTCCCCTACAGCCTCAGCCACAAACCAACGGCCTTAACATGAAACAAAAACCATAGGCCCCTATGGGCATATAATGAAAAAAAATAAATAAAAAAAAATTAAATTAAAAAATTAAAAAAGAAAGAAAGAAAAAGAAAAAAAAAGAAAGTAAAAAGAAAAAAAAATCAAATAAGAGGGGAGGCAAACTGCCCACTTACATGTGATTGTGTTTCGGTCTCACAGCATGGCGGATTCTTCTGAAGGAGGCTGCCACAGCTGCTCCATAGTCATCGAGAGTCTCTTTCTTTGCTCCCCCTGGCCTTCTCCACTTGAGGTTTATATGGTTCCAGCCTTTCCCTTCCTGTCACCTGAGCAGCTAGCAGGGCTTAATCCTTAACCTCTGCTCGACTGGATGACTGCACCTGGAAGGTTCTGGATTTAAAGGAGCTGCTCTGCTTCCTGATAACAGGGCTAGGGTTACCTGTTACACCATTACACCATTATTCTAATCAAATGCCTTAAGAGATCAGCACAAGACCAAAATACATGGCAGACACTGTTCAATTTTCTATAGAACTTACAATGTAGCAGGATAAAAATGAAGAATGTTTCATTTTGATTACCAATGAAAAAAAAGGAAAAATCACATTTCTTACAGGAAAGAAAATCTAGTTCCCACAGTGCTCTAGCATTGAGCAATACTGGACAAGAAATAGATGAAGTGTGGTAGCAGCAAACACACAATTATAAAGTCAGAACCCAGGCAAGCAGCATAGGTTGTTTCTTGTTACGTATCTTGGAAAATAGTTTTAAAAAGGGTGGGCAGATAAAAGAACAAGTGAGCAAAGCATTGGAAAGTGTAGGTTAAAGAAAGGGAAAATAAATGCATTCATTTAAGGTGTTCACTAATCTACCTAATATACTGATATTCCCAGAATATTTTAACCTAGCAGGCAGCTCATCATATGCTTTTTAAGGATCCTGCTTATTTTTTGTAAATGTTTCTTTTTTTTTTTTACTAGACTTTATACTGTATGTGAAATATGAATAAAGTAGAGTAAGTGTCATGTCTAGTAAAAAGAGGTCACTGAATTTCTGGTGTCACTATATATCACAGGAGCTGAGATGGCAGGAATTACTAATGGGGCAACTAGAAGAACATTCTATAAAAAAAAAAGAAAGGAAAAAGAATTAAGGGAAATAATTTAAATTGGTATTGTATACAGGCCAATTGGATAAATGGGACAAAAATATAGGAAGTATTTGACACATGAAGTGCTGTTACTGGAATGTGGCTAACTAAAGAGGCAGAATATACTGACCTCTCCCTCTTTAATCAGGAAGGTGCACAAGGATACATGGGGAAAAGAGATAAACTGTGTTTCATAGAGACCCATATTTCATTCATTAAAATTTAATCTCTCTGTGTTCATTTTTTATGGGTAGGTAGAAATTTTCCATGGTCTTACTGGGCTCTAGCCATACAAGACATGAACTTTATGGGAGAGATTTCCTTGTTTGTTCCTTTGAATGAGAATCCAAAGTAGATAAGCCTCTAAAAACCCTCCCTTAATCCTCCTTTCACTTCCATTTTAAAGGCCAGAAATTGCTTTCCTGTCCAGAAAAGATTCAGATAATGTAATTTAAAACAAGATTGATTAAGCTGAACAGGAAAAATAAATCTGATCAAAATGAAAAATGTTATGTGAACAACATATCTAGTCTGAAACTTCTGTGAAAGCTCATCTAGACAAGTACATCACAGGTTTAGTGACAGTAAATAAATGACTCACATTTCTAAAAGAGCTTTTTTCCCCTTTCTTTTTATCTTTCTTGGTCCACAAGTCTTTCATTCAGTCTCTCTGGTTTGCCCCTTTCTCAAGTAACAATTTATAAGCTAAGATTCCTTTTTACTCTTAAAAATGTTAGCTTAGTGATTATAACAACTGCCATCCTCACAAAGGTATTTACACAGATATCCTCTCTAAGGAGATTATCAGTTTTTTCTCTTTAAATGTTCATTTAAGGTTAGCCACTGTAATTGACCTTGACAAACCAGTTTGGGATTCTGTTTCTCTTGCTTCCTTTAGTTCTTTGGATTTTTATTGTAAGATGTATTCATACCATATCTGACTTTTCATCCTGCACTTAAATTTCTCTATCTTCTGAGTGATTGATTGTTGTTGTAAGATAGTCCATTTAGTGTGTTAATTAACCTCTTGTCCTCATGTTATCCTAGGAGGGAAGTCATCATTTGCTTTAAAAAAATTATTTATTATGATTCTTTCTTGCCTGTATTTTTACTCTTTATGAAAGGTGAATTTTGACATATAAAACCAATCTGTCATACTCTCCTAGAAAGCCTAAAAATCTACATGCTTCTTTCAGCTAGTGCAAGTCACAACAATGATAAGAGTCAGCAAAACCAGACCTCCCACTATATGGACATCAACCTGTGCACAATTGTCTCTCATTTGTCCTCCACCACACCTTTGACCACATCACCAGAATCAGCCAAAACTACCCTCTGACAAAAAGAGTGGGAGAAACTGGGCAACAAATCTGTTGAATGGAGCCAGTGAGGAATTATTCCCAGTGAGGAGTTACCATTCGGCTCCAACTACAAATGGCATACATGGCACAGCCTGAAGACATTGAGAGTGGGTCTCAGAAGATTCAACTTTCTCATGAAATCATGGGACCTCTGTGCAACTGACCAATGTATTTGTCAGAAGAAGCAAACCATGGATCATCTCCTGAGATGCCCTATTGTACCACAATGCACCCCACAAGATCTGGCAATGCCAACACCAGAAGAAATGGCTTGTGCAGAATATTGGGAACAGACCATATAGAAAGGTTGGATTGGAGACACAACAATGAAGAAATGGCATGTATACACGTGCATTAATGCACCATAATTATGATGCATTAAGTTTAGTATCTGTAATAGCAAAAACCTCATAAGTAATAACAGGTTCTAAGTTAATGTGCCACAATTGGCACTACTGTGCAGTAGCACTGTCGCATGTATTTAAGTGATGCTAATGAGCAGTAGACTAATTCTACTGCACATTAGCATAATAGCCTAACCTTTGCCGTGATGCAGTAATGTTCAGTAGAATAGTCTACTGTACTTTTAGCATCTCATGTAGACATGCCCAGCATCTTTCTTCTCTAACTATGGGTTTAGTCCAGATATTTATTTCCGAGTTGGAGGACAACAGAGAATTTGGCAGCAGCTTTCTGAAATCTGTATTATTTTTAAAATTACTTAGGGGGTGTCCATTACTTCAAGTAATCTTTGTGTAATAATGCTCCAGTTTATTCCCAAATCCAGTTTTTTATTACTTACCATGAAGATTACTGGCATTACAGGCAAAGCTTGGATAAGACAATGCCTTTGGTCACATTTAAGTATTATCATTAGAGACTAATAACTCTGCAGAAAATATAAGAACAAGAATTCAGTGGCTAGGGACAGGCATTCAAAAAGCCTGAGTGTAATTTGATTCAATTTTTGCAAATTCATCTAGCCTCCAGAGACTGAAATGATTTGCAGTGGACAGACATTCACTTTTGATTCAGGAAAAGTAGGCATATGCCTGCAGTGGCTCAGGCTAGCAGCTGGGGGCTGCTAGAGTGAGTTCTTCCTTCCTTTTCACAATGCTGAGCTAAGGAGAGGTGTGGCCAGGACCTGGCAGGACACTCTGATTAGGGAGGGGTTTAAACCCCCAACCTGGTCTGCGCAATATCCATCTGGCATGTACCTGGAGTGGGAGGGAGAAGCAGCCCTCACCAAGCTTTTCCCTGTGCGCTCTTCAAGGTATAGGGAATGTTGTCAGACCTTGGCCCCTGACTAGCACTCTGAGGGAAATGGGGGAGGGAGGGAAGAGGACTGCTTGTATGGAGTCCATGCATCTGTTGATGATATTGATATTTTCAATCTCCCTCTCCCTGCTTCTTCACACTGTCTGCAGCAAACTGAAGGCACTCACAGGTCCCATGCATTGCAAACCAGATCATTTCTCACATTTGAACACTGACAGATTGCAGCCTTTGAAGCAAGCCAGCAGCCAGCAGGGAACTTATCAGAACACGAAGCTTATCAGCTTATCAGGAAAACAAACACCTCTCTCTCATTAGTTACAGCTCTTCTTAAGCAGCTTTTTCCAGGGCATTTGTAAGAAAGATTGGGGGATCATCACCAGCTCACCTGACTATTAATTCCAAAAAAACCCAAATGGGCAGTGTTCTTTGTTCCAGTGAAATTGGAGACACACACACAGACGTCTCTCAGCATTAGCTAGCATGGTGGTGGCATGGTCATACACTGGCTGAGGTCTGTGCCACTGTAGTCCCTTCTGTGTGTGTGTGTGTATGGGTGGGGGGAATCCCTGCTTGAGCAGCAAGTGAGGGGAGGGTGGGGCAGGGGGAAACCAGCCAGACACTGCTGTGGTGTAGGCTCCACTTCCTTCTCAGCCAGCCAGAGCTCTGGCTAGGTAGGAGAGTGGCATGGCCAGCCCTGCTTTCTGGAGCAGGCAGCCCAGTCTAGCCCAGTTCAGCCCTGGGCTGAAAACCATGCTGGGATACTGAGGGAGTCTGATTTCACTTAAACCAGGAAGGGGTCTGAGACAAAAGTTCCATAAACTAATTTGACCCAAATCAGTTAAGTCTGATACTATATTCAACCAGGTTTATCTTAAACCAGTTCTGGCCATTTTGAAACTGGTTTATGTGCACTGAACTTATGTCCTGTTACAGGTTTAAACCAGTTTCTGATCACTTAAACCAGTTTATATGTAACTTTTGTCCCTTTTCAGTGAGACAATAGAAGCTAGTATAGGAACATCTTTCAAAAAGAGACATAGATCTTTTAGTGGTGCCAGGGGTGTAAAGAGTCAGATATATTTTTTTATTATTATTTTGTTATTACCTCAAAAATATATATATACATACATTAGTGTCAGGAGAAAATATACTAGTCTGTCTGGTTCAGTAAACAATAAATTACTAGGACCTTGAAAAGAACATATTTTTTTTGTGACTAAAGTTATCTTGAAAATATTTTCCTTGGGAAAGAGGGGAAAATTTCAAAGTATTTTTCCTTTTCCATTTTTTTCCTTCCTAAAGAAATTATTCCTTCCTTTCTTCCTAAACAATTATTGCTTTTAAACCTATTTGAAAGTAATTGGTTATGAATGAAAGACAAAAAAATACATGAGAAGAACAGATTTATTGTGTATCAGTAAAAGAGATTTTACTTTTTACTGATATTTGAAGACAACAGTAAATAATGCTCAATATACTTCTTCAGAAGGTATCAATGAGCCATTTTACTCAACAGCCCAAGCCACAGGAAAAAGAATCTAAACAAGAATCTAAAGAACAAAATAGTTTACTTTAGGAAGCAATAAGACTACTAGTTGTTTTGCGGAAGAATGAATTGCATTATTTGTTCAACTACAGGCGTAGTAGCCAACATATTGTACTGACTTTGCATAAGAAATCTATACAACAGGTCATTGCAAATATTACTCTTACCTCACACAACAGCTTGAGGCATGGAAAAGTATGATTTGCAAAGACATCTGTGTGACAAAGGTGAAAATGAAAACTGAAAAGTTAATGGGGTTCAAGAACTGTCGAATTGCAGTTTCTTCAGGATAAGGAGGGGCTGTCTTGTTTCTATGGAGCTTATAAGGTTGACTTCAGCAGCTACGAAGGATGAAATTGAAATTGTGCACGGAGAATTCAGAGTGGCTAAATGCCCCTGAATGCCCACATATTTTTGTACTGACATAATAACATCTGAATGTGTTATGGCTTAATATTCAAAGAATAACGTTGCTTTATCTGTATTTTTTACAATGCCAATCAATGTCACATTTGAGCACAGATCATTCATTGCCTACAGGTATGTCAAGATGTAGCTTAGATGTGGTGTGGTATAGACCTAATTTAACAGATTGAGTGGTTTTCAGAAACAAAATAACATGGAAATTGATGTTAGAAATAGTTGTCAAAAATCTTGACCTGTGCTTATATGCCTGCCTTTTGGAGCCTAGAAATAAATAGTGATTGTTATATAGTAAACTATGTAGTAGTCATAGCTTAAACAAAGCAACTATATAATAGTTTACATTATGAATGTTGGTTACATTTGTTTTCATCTGAATGTCCTCTAGATTAGGTTCTTTAATGTATTCCCTTTGGAGGTAGCAGAGTCATAGGCTTACAAAGGTGTTAGTCAGCACCTTGTATGTGTTCTCCTTCATTTCCTAACATTTTTAGAGAAATTGCTCCTTCAGTCCAGTGGAGGCTGATATCAATATTTTTATTGTGAGTCAGGACATCAATCTTGATGCAGGTCTTTCCATTTTCATCCTCTTAGCCTGCTTTTCTGGCATTTCAAAGACTTCTGGCTAGTTTCTAATGTCTCTTGAGCCTGGCTAGGTTTTTAAAATTTCAAAACAAGTAAGTTGTTTACTTACTTAGCAACCTTTTACTGCTCACAAACTATTAAGACTTTTTTTTTGCACTTTTGCTTTATATTTAGGAAGATAAATGTATGCTTGATTAACATGAACTTGTCAGGTGCTTCAAGGTTCATCATTAATTTAATTATTTTCTCATCTTAATTGCCACCTCTGTTTTCTAACCTAGTTCTTTTAGAGTAATCATAAATGAATTAACAAATGATATAGCAAATATAATCCATTGTACAAGTATGTTTATTTAGGATAGATCATTACAAAACATATTAATATATGTTTATTTAAATTATACTTTTCAGAAAGCATATGTTAATTTGCTAAGTTTCATAGAAATTATTCATCATACTGGATGTCTACATGAGAAGGTGTACTGTGCATCAGCATAAGTTTACTGAACATTAAGCATATGCATCTACATGTGCACATGCTTACTGCACAGTAAACCTTGATAATTGTGGGTATATTTTCTACCTGCAAATGCAAGTCGCTTATTTACTTTCAGTTAGTAACGGCACAGTAGCACTCATGGGCTCCTTATCCTGGAAAAGTGCAGGCTCAGGGGTGATCTGATGGCCACCTATAAGTTTATCAGGGGTGTTCATCAGGATCTGGGGGAACGTTTGTTCACCAGAGCACCCCAAGGGATGATGAGGTCGAATGGTTATAAACTACTGCAAGACCATTTCAGGCTGGACATAAGGAAGAATTTCTTTACTGTCCGAGCCCCCAAGGTCTGGAATAGCCTGCCATTGGAGGTGGTTCAAGCGCCTTCATTGAACACCTTCAAGAGTAAATTGGATGCTTATCTTGCTGGGAACCTATGACGCTAGCTGACTCGGGCAGGGGGCTGGACTCGATGATCTTCTGAGGTCCTTTCCAGCCCTAATGTCTATGAAATCTATTAAATCTATGAAATGTAGACACCTGACTGGGAGCAAATCTGCTCCTGATCAGCCAGTACTATGTCCCTGGCAACAGGAAGCTTCAAGCCCCCCTGTCCCTCCATGAGATCATGATCTGGGAGCAGGGGCTGTGAAATACTTATGTCCTAGTGCCAACTCTGTGGTCATGGAACCAGTGCTGGGAGATCCATATATACCAGCTTCAGGTCTGAAGTCATGGGGACCCCACTGGGAGACCCTTATCTCCCAGTACCAGCTCCACAGTCATGGGGCTGGTGCTGGGAAATCCTTATCTCAGGGCTTAGTTTGGAAGATAAGGATCTCCCAGCACTGTTCCCACTGTCACAGACCTGGCATTGGAAGATAATCTGATCCCAGATCAAATGCATGTGTAGATGCACCCAATGAAGTGTAAAGGCCAGGTGAGGGCCTCAGAAGCTGGGGTGGTAGCTTATACTTTATAAAAGGGATCAGCCACTTTTTTTTTGCATTGGGCACCTGAATTAGCATAACTCACCTCAGTGAGGTGCGAAATCACAGGACAGGATGGGTAAACTCTTGGAGAGCCAAATACCATCTCTTCAAGTACTGAATCCAGCCTACGGGTTGTAACCTGTCAGCCACTGTTTTATAACAGATGAAGGAGCTTTCTATTCCTTGCTTTTCATTACTTAGCTTTAGGCTTTGGATCAGACCTTTAATTAGCCTCTTACCACTTTTCTTATCTACAATTGTTATTAGCATAGCAAACATATCCCATATAAAATGAACTGAAAAATCACAGAGTGCTATAGTGAAACGTCATAGATCTTGTCAAATCAGTCAGTTTTCAGTAGAACCCTAAAAACGCCTTGTTCATTCATGAGAAATTTATTTCTATATCCCCAATTGTTTGAGGTGTAGTTCCATTCAAAAACTGCTTGCAAGATATTTTTTTCTCTAATGGAAAATATATTTTTACATCCCTTAAATCATCTCACCTGTGTACTGACAGAGAGGCCAAACCACTTTTACTTATTTCCTTCCAAAATCACCATTTAATATATCTTCAGAACTGTAAGTTCCAGAAAGCTGTGAGAAATCAAAACAGGCAATTAGAATGGAAACTGTTATGCAATCTTGACTGTAGTGGTCACTGCCACTTTCACCCTGCATAATATATTATTGAATAACAACATATGTAATAGATTTTGAACAGGATTTTTAATGCAATTTTCAGTATATGTGTGCATACAATTTTAAGAGCCTTTAATATGCTGATTTTTTTTCCCCCCGAATCAAGTAATTCTGCTTTTTTAAATACTTGAATGTAGGAGTCACATTTTGAGCTCCTGTGTCTGACAGAAGCAGTCAGTATGAAGTGGGAGCAGCAATAGCTGGAGGGCAGCCAATAGGGAAAAGAAAATAAAGTTTATTCAACTTCATAGAATGTGTCTTAAAGATATAGACAAAAACAGCTAGAGCAAAAGAGATGATATTCATAGGTATAAAACTACATATTAGCAAGAAATATCCCTTCTTTCTTCCTTTGCTCCCCTTTGATTTCCTTCTCACATTGCTGATACTCCTTTCTCCATCCTGCTCAGAATCTTTTCTCCATCTATCACTGTATCCCTTTATTACTCATGGCTACAAAGTAATAATTACCCCTCCTCTCCTATGTTTCCCTTAATTGAATTCACCATGCCTCTCCCTCCCTTTGCAATTTCCTTCATGTATTCAAACTTGCATTGCTAACATTTCTGCAGGTTGTATTGACCTCCCTTTCTTTTATTCCCCTTTCTTTTGTTGCTCTTCAAACTGTTTCTCTATTGGAAAGATACACAAACAAACACATTCTATGTGTTCTGGACACTAAGTCATAGCATCATTAGGTTTTAACTGGGACCCATACTAACAGAGACTTTTTTCAGGTTCTTTGTGGATGAGAATGTTATTATGTTATTATTGTAAATATGCAAGAATTTAATCAGTATTAAAGAAATCATTGTTTGGATTTAGTGACATTACAAAAACACCTACATGCACACACACACACACACACATCACTTTCCCAGCAGTTGATCTTGCTTTAACTAACCTTATTTAAAACCTAGCTAAAAGATTTTCAATGTCATGCTCCACTTTAGTATTCTATAAGACAGTGGCTGGCAACCTTTAACAAACCAAGTGCTAGAACAGCCAGGCTCTGGTTTGACATGGGCTGGATGGCTTCAGCAGCACATCAGGTGGAGGGCTTTCCTTGCTCCAGGTCCAGGCACAGTGCAGCCACTGGGCACATCCAGACAAGTGAGCACATGCCTGTTGTGGCATCTCAAAATAGTTTTAGACCCTGCAAGAGGCACACTGGAAACAAGAAAATGTTCCCTGTGCTGCATATTAGCAGCGCGGACTCTAATTTTGATACTGGGAAAGCCACATATAAAAAAAGAAACACCTCTGAAACAAGTAGTGTGGAGCATGGTCCAGGAGCATCCTCCGAGGTAATCAGAGATTGAGTCCTCTGGAGAGACACTCTGGCCAGAGTGTCTCTATGGCTTCCCTGTACCCCTGATGCCCCAACATGCTGCCATAGCATGCTGGGGCAAATAAGAGTGAGGCAAGGCTGCAGCACAGACCTGGACCCAGGCGCTGTCCCAGGTAAGCAGGGGCATGGGGGTGGGTGGGACTGATGGTCTGGGGGTGAGGGAGCTGTGTGTGGGGGGGGCTGTGTGTTGGGGGGGAGGGCTGTGTGTGGATTGAGGGACTGAGCACAGGGGAATTATATTTGTTTGTTTCTTTTTCTCTTAGAGCTTTGAAGGACACCGTTTTTCCATCTTATAAAAACTTCACATTTCTGGAAAAAAATAAATAAATCTGTTTGTTTGGGGGGGGCGGGGTTGGGGGGGGGGAAGCCCACCAATTTCCTTTTAAAATTTCTACTCCTTAATCTTTGGTTTACAGGGTCTTCATTTCCACAGCAGTTCACCTGCCAAGTGAACAGACTTTCACCTTTGATTCTGGAACTGCAGCCACTTATCTGCAGAGTGGCTTGGGTCAGAAGCCAGGGGATGCTAGAGCATGCCTCCCTGCTCAGCTGGAGCAAACAGCTTGGACCAAGGCTAGACTACCCAAATCTGTGAAGGGGCAGCTTGCAGGGGTGCAAAGCATTCTGGGATGCCAGAGTACTGTGAGTTAACTTGAATTTGGAGGGGATCTGGGACAGAAGTTCAATAAACCAATTTAACCTAAATCATGTTAAGTCTGATACTACATTAATCCAGGTTTATCTTAAACTGGTTTGGGCCATTTTGAAAATGGTTTATGTGCACTGAACTTCTGTTGTGTTACAGATTTGAACCAGTATCCAATCACTTTTACCAATTTTTGTTTAATTTATGTCCCTAGCCCTGGAGGAACAAGTAAGCACCTATTGCCAAGCTCTTCCTGGGAAGCTGTCATGGAAAGCTCCAGCTCACAAGTCCTTCTGACAGGAAGACAGCTGTGGACCTTTGGGGCCAATAACCCACTTGCTTATAGAGCTGTGCAGTCTAGAGAGTAGTGCAGCTTTAGTAGTTGGGCAAAGTGGGGGTGCAACTACACATGGAGTCAGACACTCTAGCAGCAAGTAGGGTGTTCTTGGGAATGGAGTGGCTGCCCATGGAGTCAGAGATCCAGCTTCTTGGCAGCCCAAGGATATGAACTTTGGGGGAACTAAGCAGATTCACAAACTTCAATTTATACTGGAAGTTTCAATAAAATCAATCTATTAACATGGACATTTTGTTTATCTGTAATCAGAGAATCATAAGAGATTTAATAAGAACCCATTTTTCTGATGAATATGAGCTTATCATCTTAGTTAATTGGAAAACTTTGGGAAAATCCTGGTAGCTTAAAAGGTTAATGAGGTTAAAGGAGTTAAAGGGGGATTGTTCATTAGAGCTTTCTTTTGCTTTAGTTTTGGGTTTTTTTGTTTGTTTGTTTCTTGGATTTTTTTTAAATTTTAGACAGCTTGCTAGTTGAATCCTGTCTACTACTGGATATATTTAGATACGCAGAGATGAAAACAATTGACTGACACAGTAATAAGTAAGGCTACATATGGATATTATATTTAGGTCAACTTAACCAGGATTAGGTTGATCTCAGTGCATAATTGACTAGATGTTTAGGGCAGTTTGGTGGGAAGTGGAGATGTAGATTTAAACCTCACTAAGTGATGAGGACCAATAAGCTTGCTCTCTTCCTTCCTGGGTAAGTGCTCTCAATTCCAGTGTGAAAATCATTACTAAACATGTTGAACATCACTGGGTCCAGGACAGAATGCTGTGGGACTTGACTTAAAACTGCCTGCCCATTTAACATGGATCCATTTATAATTCTCTTTTACTTGAAGATATGAACCCCTCCAAATAGCAGTTTTTCTAGCCCACCAATGCCCAATTTGTTTATGTGGGACCTTGTCAAAAACCTTGCTGAAGTCCTGATACAATATATCCAGCCATTCCAGTCATCTACCCAAGTAGTTACTTTGTCAAAGACGGAAATAATGTGTATGTGACACAATTTGTTCTTGGTAAATCTATGCTGGGTGCTTGTGATCAACCTTTCCTCCTCCAGATGCTTGTCCATGGAGTTCCTTTGGAGGTTCTCCAGTAATTTCCCAGGTATTGGGGTGAGATTAACTGGACTGTATTTTACTGGGTCCTCTTTTTTTTTGCCTTTTTAAAAGAGAGACACTATGTTGGTCCTTTTTCAGTCCTCTGGTACCTTGCCCACTTCCCATGATTTCTCTAGTAACATTTCCAAAGGTTCCAAAATCTCCTCTACTGTTCTTTCAGTACCCTGAGATGAATGAAGTTCATCAGGCCCTGCTGATTTGAATTTGTTTATCCCTCAGCTTGTCTTCTTCCTTATCCAAATAAACGTTGTAACCTGTATGGTCGAACCTTTTATTTTTTTAAAGATTGCATCTAGGTAGCTCTTGAGCAGCTCTGCCTTCTTTGCTTCTTCTGGTAGTGGTTCACCCTAGCTATTTAACAGCTTTCTTGGTTTTTCTTTTCTGACCAACTTTCTTGTAGACCCTCTTGTTGTCTTTAATCTTCCTCACCAGGTTCAGCCCATTCTTTACTTTTGCCTTCCTGATTTTGTTCCTTAAAGTTCTCTCTATTTCCTGGCATACAAAAAAATAGAACTCTTGGTTCCAAAATGATACTTTTTATTAGACCAACTAGAAATTGGCAAGAAAATGTTTGTTTTCAGCAAGCTTTCAGGATCAAAGTCCTTAATCAGGCTCTGGGAAAAGTGTAGATGGTTCAAGATGGTAAAAAGTCCCCATAGGTAGGAAATAAACTTCATTTTTGCACAAAGAGAGCTGAAGATGGAAGGCTGTCCCCTCTGGGTCCATGAGAGTGTCTTTGTGAGCTGTGCTGAGTAGCTCTTTGATGTGTTGATCAGGTAGAATTCCTTCCCTGGAGGTGTTAGATGGCAGGCAGGGAGGTAAACAAAAAAGTCCTTGTTGTTTCATAGTTTCATAGTAGGGTCAGGAGGGACCTAAACAGATCATCTAGCCTGACCCCCTGCCACAGGCAGGAATGAATGCTGGGGTCACAAGACCCCAGACAGGGGATAA
>NW_005842003.1:2702726-2725964 GCF_000455745.1 Alligator sinensis
TCTACGTTGAACCCCATCCTATTCTCATCTGCCCACTTTTGTAGTCTGTCTAAATCTAGTTGTAGCCTCTCTCTCCCTTCAAGTGTGTCCACCTCACCCCACATCTTAGTGTCATCAGCAAACTTGGACAGCATGCTTTCCACTCCCTCATCCAAGTCACTGATGAAGATGTTAAACAGTGTGGGCCCAAGGACCGAGCCCTGGGGTACCCCACTGCTCACATCTCGCCAGGTTGAGTACAACTCGTCCACCACCACTCTCTGGGTGTGCTCCATCAGCCAATTGTTCTGCAATGAAGTTTAAAATCCAAAATTGGCTAAAATTCGGCATCTTCCAATTCTATTTTCTGGTACACTTTCCTGAAGAGCTGCCCATTTTTCCATTGCCTGTATGCTTTCCTTTTGCACTTGAGGATTCTTGCCATTCTTCCTGTGCTTCCATTGTATAGGATCACTGTCTTATTGGGCTTCCAATACTGCACCCTTTAGAAGTTTTCAGTCCTCCTGGATGCTTTTATCTTTCAATCTGCCTTCTCATGCCTATTAATTCCTTGAGTCAGTTGAAATCTGACATTTTGAAATCTACCATCCTAGTTTTTATTTGATATCATATTTTCCCTATCTCAGGATCTGAAATTCTATTGTGGTATGATCATTTCCTTCCAAATTGGCTATCACCTTCATATCCTCCACCAATTCTTCCCTGTTTGCCAGGACAAGATGTAAAATAGATGATCCCATAGTTGTATCTCCAACTGGAACAGAAAGTTGTCCTCTACACAGGTAGGGAACTGGTACAACATTTTATGTTTGGCTGTATTGGTCTTCTATCAGTTGTCTGAAAACTTATAGTCTCCCATCAGTTCCCCATAGATTTTAGATAATTTTGTCACTGCCTTGAAGTGTTCCTTCTCTTTCTGCTTAGTGCCTTAAAACATTATATTGGTGCTACATCTTTCACCTTTTATCTTCTCCACAAGTGTCCCAGTTGTCCACTCTTATATATGGCTCAAAAACATGGATGGCCTATGCCAAACTTACCAAAAGATTAAACAGCTTTCATATTAGATGCCTGCATAAAATTATTTGAATAAGATGGCAGGAGAGGGTGACAAATGTGGAAGTGTTAAGTCACGCTGGTAAGTCATTCATGGGAACATTGATTAGTAAGAAAAGACTGAAGTGGCTTGGTCATGTCAAGCAAATGTCAGATCATGGGATCCTGAAGAATGTACTGTACTCTGAAGCTTGCAAAGGGTCTAGAAAGAGAGGCAGATTATTGAACAAATTTTGGGATGCTTGCAAAGATAACTTAGCATTCTTGGGAATCTTTGTGGGATTATTGGGAAAGGAGTGCAGAATGCCACTCCTGTTAGAGGAGCCAGCTTATAGATGGAGCGAGATGCTACATGGTGGACTGGATCAAGTTTTGTGATGTCTAGCATCAGAGGAGGAAAGAATTTGCTTCTTGGATTCAGAGTATTGCTAGTGTGTGGGTGTGACCTACCTGTGGGTGGGACTGTCACTCACTCATCAAACTCCGCAGCCATTGAAGAACTCATCAGTGCATATATCGTGCTCTGAAAAGAATGACAGTGCCAATTGAGTGTCCCAAAATGCCAGTTACATGGTTAACTTTTGCCACCTAAATACTACTTATGTGTTTAAATAGAAATTGAATTTGGACCACTGATTTTTTCTCTATATATCACATACATCATTCAGGTCCTGATTTTGCTGGACCTTGAAGCTGACATGCTATTAAAATACTACTACTAATAATACTTAGGTGACCAGTTCACAGATTAAAATATATACTGTGATTAATGAATACACAAAAAGGACTCCTCTCAGGAAATAGTTCTCAAGCAAGTCATAAGCTGGATTTCTTTTCCACACAAAATAATCAAATGATTTTAAATTGAAGCATTCCACTCAAAATGAAATTAAAAAGAATAAATTTAATGTTTTTGTTTGCTGTTGTGAATATTTTTCTACCTCTCTTTGCAATTAACCACATCTGTTTTATTTTATATTTTCTTAATTTTGAATTGTTATTAGTTATTTATACTATGAGATGCTGTAATATTTGGCAAAAGTGGAGGGTCTAGTTTAATATGAAAATTTGCACCATGATGTTTTTTTCCCCCCTGAACATTAAAACTTTCTTAATAAAAAAAAGAAAACCCATTTAATTAAATAATTCATATTCTGTTTGATAAGGATTAATGATATCATATTGTTGTATTAAGAGGATTAGAGAGAAATTGGAGGATTGGAGCAAAAGAAATCTCATGAGGTTAAATAAGGACAAGTGAAAGTTCTTCCATTAGAATGGAACAATCTCATGCACTGGTAGAGCCTGGGGACTGAATGGCTAAGGAGCAGAACTGCAGAAAAGGACCTGGGATTATGGTGGAAAATAAATTGAATATGAGCCAAAATTCTGCCTTTGTTATGAAAAAAGCTAATTGTATATGGGGCTGCATCAGTACGAGTATTGCCAGCAGATTGAGGTAAGTGATTATTCCCCTCTATTTGGCACTAGTGAGGCCATATCTGGAGCAGTGTGTCCAGTTTTGGGCTGTCCCCTACAGAAAAGGTGTGGACAAATTGGAGGGAGTCCAGCAGACTGCAGTGAAAATGTTTAGGGGGCTAGGGCACATACCTTATGATGAAAGTCTGAGGGAATTGGGCTTATTTAGTCTGAGAAAGAAAAGACCAAGAAAAGATTTAACAGCAGCCTTCAGCTACCTGAAGGGAAGTTCCAAAGTGAATTGAGCTGGACCAGCAGTTCCCAATCTGTGGTATTGGTACCACCAGTGGTACGTAGACAACTTGTCAGTGATACGTGTTAACAGATTTATTATTTTATATGACAAAAATGTGCTCGTGGTACTTCAGGTTGTATCATTTTAAATTGGTGGTGTGCAATCTGTCAGAATTTTGGAATCACTAGACTCCCAAATCTAGAGACTGTTCTCAGTGGTGGCAGATGATAGAACAAGGAGTGATGGTCTCAAGTTGCAACAAGGGAAGTTTAGGTTAAATAGTAGGAAAAAACTTTCTCATGAGAAGGGCAGTAAAGCATTGAAACAGGTTACCCAAGGAGGTTGTGGAATCTCCATCCTTGAAGGTTTTTGAGACCTGGCTAGACAAAGCCTTGCCTGGGATGATCTAGTTAGGGATGATCCGGCTTTCATCAAGGGGTTGGACTAGATGACCTCTTGAAGTCCCTCCAATCCTAATTTTCCACGATTCAATCCTATTGTTATAGTATGAAAAATTAAACTATCTACTGCTCATGTCCTTCAACCTTTAAAATTCTGATTTTTCCAGCAAACTCCTTTTTAATGTATTAGTTTGTGGCACCCACAGAGAAACCTAATGAAAACTTTGGAGCCATGATGAATTGCAGCTTGATCTGACCCTGATGCATATTCCAGTTCATGTTTCAAGTATTTAGGAGAAGTAGGTTTTAGTTTTATTTCGAATCCATCCTAGGCCATGTGCAGATGTCCTATTTGTGCCAGGAGAAAATCTTTCCTTTTTGTGCCAGAAAAAATTCTACAGATGTTCAAGGACTTTCTTGCATTAGAAAAATGGCTGTTCTGCAAGAAAGCTCTACCTGATCAAACCAAGTAGATTGCTCCCCTCCCACGCTAACTTGAATGGCTGTGAACTTCTTCTGGGTGTTGAAGATACGCAGTATCCCACAGTCCTCTCCCTGATATCCAAGAGAGGGGAAGGGAAGGAGACCCCTGGCCCCTTACAGTTTGACTAGGGCCTAGCTGTCCCACTAATCAATTGATTGACTGGGGGGTGGAGGGAGGCAAAGAAAGTATTCTTCTGTGGCAGGATTCAGAGCCCTTGGAAGGTTCTAGGCCCAGGAGCCTGCTCCCCTACCCAACCTGTCCCACTAATCATCTGATGACACATGTATACTCTAGCCTCCCAGGTATTTATCTACCAGTAAAAATTTCAGAGACTATTTTACATGGCCATAGGAAGACATCACAACAGTAAGTACAGCTAGAATAACTGATTCTTCTGAGAAGCTTGCTTTGCAATTCTGCTTAAAATGTACTGCATGCTATGTTGGCATTTAACAAGGGTAGACTGTCAAAATATTATACATGGTGCAGTAACCTGCACTCTGTATTTGGAGTGCTACACATTGTTCTTGTTCTCTGGAAGAAACACTACATGCAGCAAAGGCTCCCTCTGTCTCTGTGTTCATAGGAACAGAACATTTTAAGGCCTTTTTTTCTTTCTTTTCCTTTTTTCCCCCCGCAAATTCTAGAAAATTATGGGGACAGAGAAAAAGTTTTGAATAGCTATGAAGGTCAAGATTGTTAGCTTTTGAAAATCAGAGGAGTTGCATTGTCTCCAGTGGAATTATGTCAGCCTCTGTCCACTGAGATTCACAAATAAAGCTGTTCAAAATAACTTAGTCTAAACCATTTTCTGTTTTATAATGTAGTTTTGTAAAAAAGGCTTCACTAAGCATGTCAATTTCTGGCAACCTTTTCTATAGAAAATAGTCTGAAAAATTTGTTTCAATAATGTAACTTTATTTTGACTTGGGTATGATTGTGCAGTAAACCTTAATTTTCATATTGCATTTTTAACAATTTAATATTATTTTGTTTTGTATTTTCTTTTAATAGTTCAACATAAGTCTAAATTAATCAAACTGCTAAAGTTTAAATAAAATCTTTAGATATCTTCTGAACAAAATCTTTGAATCATTCCAAGTAAAACATTTTCTGAATAATTTTCCTGGGAGTTTCAACATTTTATTTGTAATTCACTGTGATTGAGAACAGCAAACAAATCTGCAATATTCTCTGGAATGAAAATGTTGGCTTCAGGCAAGCTTTGTACTTGGTAGCTAGAAAAAAATACATTCTAGTTCTAATCTTTGCTGAAATTCCTGTCACTTAGGCCACTGCTCTAGAGCAAAAAAGGGCTTTAAAGGAAAGATTCCCCAGTGCAAACAGAACCTACAGTTATGCAGATAGTGTTATCTATCTGTTTGCCCTTGACACTTAAATATTGCCCTCATTGTTTTAAACTATTTATCTTTATTATACCCCAGTGAAACAAAATGCTTCAGATTTTGCAGATGAGGAACAAAGACTCAGATCCTTAAAACATTAAAGTGCTTATCTGCCTTTTTAGGAGCTTTTATGCATTTAGGAACCATTTAAACACCACTGATAGCCTTAAAATCATGTCTCAGCTGCCCCCTAACCATTAGGCAGCCAATTTTCTACAAGTGTGCATACACAAATCCATCTAAGCAGTAATATTGCCTCGGGTATAAGCTATTTGCAGCCTTTGCTCAAGACAAGTTGTAGAAGATCAGAGCTAGGGTGCTCAGATGGAACATTCTCTCCCTGGCTGGGCCAAATCCATTAGGCATGGTTTTTTTGTTTGTTTGTTTGGGTTTTTTTAAAGGTACATTATAGCCACTACTAGAGAAAGCCAGAAGATTGCAGAGAAGGCCAGTAGACTGCAGATTGTGCTCATGCTTCAGGAACTTCCCTGGAATGTGAATACTTCTCCTTCCCTAATGACAAGGATTTGACTCTCTCTTTATGGGAAAACAAACAAACACAGCCCCAATGAGACTACAAGGCCCAAATCAAATTCTACTTTTGAAATATCATTAATGCAACATGAGGTATCTAAGTCATTAGGGATCATCTTATTACATCCAACTCAGAAGTGACAAAAACAGTGAAAGATATTCCATATGCATCTTCAATTTGTATACTAACATCTTTTGCTGACTAGACATGGGGTACAGCACATTCTTGGAAGGAAACTAGAATGGCCAGGTAGATGTCAGCAAAACTGCTGAGATTCATTGTATTCTGGTAAGCATACAGGGTTGGATTCTATTCCACCTATTAGGCTTACAAGCCATTTTATTTTGCCCCTACCCGAGTCTCTGAAAAACAGTTAAAACAAAAAGTAGGCAGGTCATCTTCCTTCTGCCTCATTTCTTTTTTGTTACTCAGTCTTAAGGGTAAGATGCTAGTGTATTTCAAAGTAGCTGGATTAGTGGATTTCCAGGACTTGAACAGGGTTGGAATAGAATCCCACTAAGGTGTTGATATAGACTTAGGCACTTAATAAGCAGAATAGTATCTGACCTATTATCTCCACATAAGAATCCTTATACAAAAAAATATACACTGGGTGCATCTACATGAAACGTTTACTGCAGTTGCCTAATTAGCTCTACAGTAAATGCCTTGGTGTATACATGTGCCACAGGAAACAAATAAACTCCCCAGCAGGGTAGTACTTATAAATACAAGTTCAATTCTAGTAGTAATTATAAATACAAACAGCGTCCTCCTGTAGAGTGTTTTGCTCTGCAGCATTTCATGTGTAGATGCTGATGCGGCTGACTGGGATACGAGGTTCCAGTGTGGGGGCTGCACTAATCTGGCTCAATGTGCTGCGGTTCCAGGCACACATTCAAATGGCATGCTCAGGAGCAATAGACTCCAGCACAATATCTGCTGGAGTTTATTGCTTCACATTAATTTCATGTGTAGATGGACCCGCTGAGTGGAGGGAAAAGTATATGAAATGCTCCTGAGCACTTGCTCAAAGTGGGATACTTGGAACTACATTTTTCTTTCACTTTACATGCCTAAGTGGCATGTACACAGCTGAATAACTACAATTTATGGCACTTACATGGTGTTTTGGATTCTATTTCACCCGGAGGAAGAATAGAATAGACCCATGTACGTACTGGCCAGAAATAAAATGGTGGAAGAAGAAAAACACTCTCTCATAATTTCTCACAATAGCCCAGCTGTTAGGACATTTTCCTAGGAGCAGGAATACCAGGTTCTTACCCCGCTGCCCCTCCCCACCCCAATCCCAGGAAGCTTTGAGCCATCATTTCCTGTTTTGCAGCGAAGTGTTATAATCTCCAAACCACAGGTTAAGTATAATGCAGAGCCTTTTCTAGCCTTCTTCTTGAAGCTGAACCAACATACATTGCATTTAATATTAATTTGATATAATGGGTAAGCAGCAGTAGAGATGTTTCTTGCTATTGGGAATATGGGTCCATGCTAGAACTCATAGTATCCTCTCATTCAGGACAGCAACCATCTTACTAAAATTTGTCCTCTTCCTTCATACCCACATTCCAATAGGCTCGCTTCAAGGGGAGGGGTAAAAATAGGTGTATGTAACAGCATACATAAATCATAATATTTAATGGAAATAATTCTTCCTGTACCATATCCCTCATGCTATACTTTTCTTCTTGCTGTGATATATGTAAATATTAGGTTAGGCAGTGCTTCTGTATTTAACTGAACAAAACTGGTTCACACATGTATTGGTTACTTTTGGTTATCCTTCTTCATTCATGAAAAGAGAAAATAATTCACTATAAAAACCATTACTTTTTTTTGGAAAACAGATGTTTATAAACAATATTTAATTTCTTTTATTTTTTAATGCTAAAGCTAATTCATTTATAAAACACCTCCAAAACTCTTCTTCTTTCCTCAACTGATTATCCACTATTAGTAAATAGATTTTAAATTGGAAAGGTGTTTATACTTTGAGGGATATCACTAATATTTGGGGGATGAGAGAAAAAAAAATTGCATAATGAGGCCAGTAGTGGTAATCTGATGTAGACTTAAATGAATCACAAAAACAATTGTCATGGCCTCCTTGACAGAGTCTTGAATTTTGGTAACAAGCTCATTGCTGTTCTCCTCATATCTGTCTGGAACAGATATTTTTGCTGTTTCAGTTCATCAAATCTCTTTTTCACAAATCAGTCAGAAAAATACCTTATTTAGTATAAGAATATATATATATATATATATACCTTATGCATTATAAACAAATAAATAAATATATTTATTACTGGCCTCATTATGCATTTTTTCCTCTCATCACCCAAATATTAGTGATATCTCTCAAATTATAAACACCTTTCTAAATTAAAATCTATGTACTAATACTGGATTATATACATACATACATACATACATATATATATATAATATAATATTTCTGCAAAGAAATAAAAAGTGAAACTGACTGGAATATTGTAGGAGAAAGCAGGAAAAATAAGTATTATACTGCATCATTTAAAAAAAGGGTTCCTTTGCTATTTGGGAACCTAGTCAGGTTCTAACAGACTGGAGACAGCAAAGGTTATTATTAGAATAGCCATTGCCAGTTAAATGTTGATAGTTGCCATTTGCAAATACTTAAGAATATGGCAGCAGTTGTGGCATTTCCTGTCCTAAGAAAGTAAAGGGCAGTATATGAATCATCAGTTAGGCAAAAGATAAAAATGCACAGGTTTTAGTATTGTCCATTATGTATTGGGATAGTATGCCTTTTTTGCATGGCTGGATAACTGAAAATATATTAAAAACTTTTGCTAAAAATTTTCCCAGAACTTCAAATTTTAGGGACCAACTGAGACTGGAGAAATATCAGTTCAAAAGGAGTTCTGGGATTGTTGTTTTCTGGGAGCAAAAAAGAGAGGTGTGGATGAAAAACACAACCCAACTTTACTATACTGGGAAATATCAGTCCTTGAATATTCAGATGTAGTGCATCACCAGCAACCATAGCCCTGCTACTGAAAATCTATTACTTTGTTTTTTAACCCAGAAAAAGGAGAGATGTGGGGGAAGGGAAGTCACTGCAGAAGGATATCATGGAAGAAATATAGCAATAATTCCTCCTATCGCTCAGGGGAGAATATGCAGGCTATCAGATATTAAGATGATAACAGAATAAGTACCTAAGTGGAGAGCATTTTAGAATGCAGCAGCTGCATGGCATATGTCTGTAAATAATGTATAGTTTTTATTTAGGCGATAGCACATTCATTTGTTAAACAGTTCCAAAATCTTTTTTTTTTCTCTTTCTTTAATTGATTATCCAGTATAAACTTATGAAGATTACAAAATGTTCTCTATGTGCTCGGGCATAAATCCAATCTTGTGTAAGGAAATAGAATTGAAGGTGCCCACAATTCACTTATTGCTATTTCCTTAGTGTAGACACCACCATGACAGTAGTTAATCAGTATAATCACATACTGATTAATTAAGGATGCATATACATATCCTGGTTCAGGATTACATCTGCCAGGGCTGTAACAGATGTGGAAGGTGTATTTTGCCCTTTCCTTCTTGGAACCTCCTGCAGGGCCAAATAGTCTGTCAAAGTAACTGATGTAATGAAGACACTTGTTCATAACTTTCTAAAGTCTTTTGAGGCTAAAATGTATTAAGGCTGGTGTCATCCAAAATGTATTGTTGTTTTTCAGTTTCAATTTTGATCTCTGCCTTTATAATAAATAGAGCCTTTGAGAAAAAAGTTTGTTACTTTTTTCAGGAAATAAACAGAAATATTTCTCAATTTAAAATCGTTCCTGTTATTTTTCCCTATTTTGAACTATTTGAAGGGGAAAAAAAAAAGATCCTTTCTCAAACATCCAAATCAGAAACATGCACAGTTTGCTGACACTTTAAACAAGTCAATTCAAACTTTGCTTGCTGTGTAGACTGCACTATATGCAAGGCAGATGATACAATTGAAGAAAACCTGTTCTATAGTTACAAATGGGCAATTTAGGATTCTCTGGTATTATTGTGGGAGATTATCCAATATGCTTTTCTCACTGTGTCTTAGAACTTTACAGTGGAACCACGAAAGTAGTGGGCATTTCTATTAGGTCCTTTAAATTACATCACATTGGCTGTAAACAATAAAGGAATGCTTAAGTATTAGAATAGATCTTCTGTGCACTGGGTTTAATAATGTGTGTGAGTTAATGTGCTAGACTGAAACTGCAAAAAACAAAAATTATTCAGAGTTGGTGATTTAAGAAATATTAGTTGTATAATCAGAAATAATGTCTTCTTTGGGATCTGTTCCTCTTTGATACACATAAAACTCCCCTTAGAGAAAATAAAAGCTATGCACATACAAAAAATGTAAGGTTTTTATTACAAACAAGTACCTAAATACGCTACTGCCAAATCAATCCACTAGTAATGTACTACTTACCAAAGTCTGAAACTACATGTACTCGCCTACACATACAAATCCAAGAAGAGAGCCTAGTGTATAAACTCCTACACACCCCGAATATATTCTACTAGTCACCAGAAAGGGAAGAGATTATTTGACATATTTCTCCTATTTTAAATTGCGTAAAGCCACCAGCATATGATTTTACTCCTACAGACAGTTTTTAGGAGAATATCAAATCAAAATGCATTATTAACCTTTCAAGAAAAAGAAAAAGAGAGGCACTGATACATTTGGACAAATTGTTTTCTCATATAAACCAGTGGAGCTCCAAAGATCGCAGCAGAGTTAATCCCAATTTACTTGATAAAATGGAAAACACAATCTGTGTGTGCTGTAGTTAATCATTTATTGAAATCAATGCAAGGATAAGCACATCCAAAGGATAAGCACATACAGTCAAAGATTAAAAGTAAAAAAAATTAAGGTTAAATTTGAGAATCCCATGTTAGATCAGAATTATATAAAATAAATAATTGAAAGTAAAAAGAGAAAGAGCGAAATAATGTTTATATAGCATATTGCATTTTTCAGAGTATCCTGGGGCCCTAAAATACAAAGAATCATTGCATGTTCAAATCATTACAATACTATACAAAAAAAATCAAAACAATAGGGCATATTCAAGTTGTTTAATATTTTGTGTGTTCTGAGTGTTTACCATTTGACATTTTCATTCTAATAATTTGTTATAACTTACCCCGTGTAGAGGTACATTTCTTCCACCAGAGATCAAACGAATAGTTCTCCTTTAACAGTTTACAATGATATTATACATAATACTACTATTTCTTTCCTTTCTTTAAGCAACACAGGTTGATGCATGTAAAGAAAAGATATTTAGATATAGAAATGAGCCCTCAATTTCACACTTAGATTCAAATTTTCCCAACAGTCAAATTTGTAGCAATACAGTGTTTTAGACCACTTCCAAAAATGGTGGTCAAATACAAAATGTATATTTGGATCTTAATTTCTCTAATATTCAGGAGTGTGTGGATCAACAGGCAAGCATCCTCATCACTGCATGGCAACACATCTCACATGCATGCTACAGTCTTACCAGCTGATGTTTAAACATGACTAAAGAGATGGGAAGCTGAGATGTCTGTAGAGAAAAGGCACCGATAGTAAAGGATATTTAGTTGTGCAGGTGGCTTATTGGAAGGGGAGATTGTTGGATGGCCTATGAGAGAAGATGACAAGTGTGCATGTGCTAAAAGCCCATTCATTTTAGTATGATTTTTATGTTTCATAGAAGTTGGTTGAGCTTTTTAATGTGTGCCAATGTCAAGCTCTAAAGGAATCTTCTGAATGTGAGAAAACTAAACTTACTGATTTTGCTTCTCCAAAGCTATGCACACTAGGCATGTCTACATGAACAATTAATACAAATAAACTCCAGAGTTTATTGCCCCAGAGTGTATTGCTCCCAGGCATGCTATTTGCATGTATGCCCAGGATCAAAGCACACTGAGCCAGGGGTAGTATTTACATGTGTGTTGCTGTGGAGTTTTTACAAGTACCATCCTTCTGCAGAGTAAATTAGTTTACTCCAGCCTAATAGGGGTGTCACAGGCCAGCTGGGCACTGTGAGTGTATCAGTTTTATCGCAGGCCAACTGGGCTGTTTGATTCAGTTTCGGATCGAGGAGGCAAAGCTGGGAGTGGAATAAAGGCTTATTTATTATAGCTTAACACACACAAAATTTAACAGAAAGATAAATGCGATACACAGATAATGCAGTATAAAAGAACTAATAGTAAATATTAACAACAGATAATAATAACAGATAGATAGATAAATCAATCTGTCACAGGCCAACTGGGCACTGCGAGGGTATTCACCACACTGGGCTGTTCAGAACAACAAATAGACAGACATGGGTTGGCAACTTATCGATAGTCCCTCAATGCCAGGTGCATGCCAAGTGATTCCAGCGAAGTCAGGCATCCCTGATGATTGACGATGTCAGAGGGATTACCATGGAAGGTCCCTTGCTCAGGATCCAATCCTCACTCACACTGGGAGTCTGGGGTCCGGGCATGGGACAGCAATGACTGTTCTGTTTCCTGCTTCCTGCTGGTTACCTGATGCATGTGTTTTTTATACCTAGTCTTATGTTAATCTGTTGGCCTCAGGGCCACTCACAATGTTGCCCTATAGCTGTTACCCTATGGGATTGAAAGGTGTTAAAATTATCATAAAAGGTTACTACCCAGACTCAGGAATATCCAATAAGCAAATTATGATGCAGCACCTTTAGATTTGAAATTGACATCGCTCCACCTAAATCCCAACCCCTTTTAGGCTTCAATTTTATAAGCTTTCTTGGGATATGCTTTCCTGGAATATGTTGGGTGTGCCTAGCAATTAGATCTAGTTTTTATCATTAAGGCTGAACCCTGAGCAAAAAACCATTAGGCCAGCTAATCTCACAGCTACAGCTTTGCCTCTGGGGCCCAGTCAGTTCCATGAACAGTTACTTTATCAGTTTGGTTAAACTTACGACAGACAAGTTACATTTGCAGTTTACAAACTTACAAGCTTATATTAACTAATATTACCTATTTAGGCAAAATACCAAATGCCTCCAAAAAGCACATATTATTGCTTATTAATCCCTCTGGTTCTGGCTGTCACATAGGGGTGCACTTGTAGATGTGTGGTGTCTGTGTCAGCTAATTTGTCTACTGCACAGTAAATGTCTTATGTAGAAGCACCCACTGACACTAGTACGTGTCTCAGACAACTTTAAGTGAACTTTTTCTTTGTGACCTTCATAGGCCCTTTGATATTCATTTTGTTGAAGATATATTGCTATCTTTAAATTTAAAAAAATGCCCTGGTTAGAAACCTGCCCATTCATTAAATCTATCTTATTTAAGAAAATGCCCCACTTTGCTATTATGTATTTAAAGTGTTATATATATCTTAGCAAAGCTAGGCATCTATGGAAGAACTATATCACGCACTGAGGTAAAACATATCAGATAAAAAAGTTATTAAAATTCATCACTTTCATTTTGAACAGAATTGCTTATCTTAATGCTTCATATAGCATAAATAACTGAAGTTGGGAGCTTCTGCTTTGAATTTAAGACACATCTTTGAGAACTTGTCAGGTAAGTGACGAAGAAAGCACATGCTGGGATGGATTATTATAAATTGTTTTGTCTACTCACACTTTTGAAAGGAGGGAAGAAGAGAGCTGAATTTGACTGTAGGCAGACATCATTTATGTGACAAATACATAGATGGCTAATAAGCTCAGTGACATATAACCCAAATAGCATGACATATCACCCAGAACAATTAGTAACTTCATTTTTAAAACTTCACTGAGGGAAGGTTCACAGATTTCATCCCTTCATTTCTGTATTTGCCACATTTTACAAAGCATAAAAGCAATTTTTCCAGACTGAATTCACTGGGCACATCACACATGCAGCCATGTGCGCTTGCAGCAGCTCAAATAGTAGTGGCACAAATATTTGCCAGGGATTTTTGCCTCAGTGCACATGCATAGACATGCACTTTGGTGTGTGGCAAGTTGTACCACTTGGGGCAAAATAACCCTGCCTGACTCCTTCTGGATCTAAATCCAGGGGAAGCTAGAGGATGGGGCCAACCCCTGTGCTGGCCCCAGCAGTATAAAAATCTGCCCAGGGCTGGCTCCAGCAGTATAAAAATCTTCCCTGGTGACCAGCTCAGGGCTATTTGCCCTCAGGAGCTTCTGAGGCCCAGGTAGTTGGTATCTGGGGGACACTACCCCTTGTGCCAGCCAGACTGCTGAAGCAGCCCTAACCTGGAGTGGCCCCTGCACCCTCTACACACTGCAGCAGTCTGGCAGTGGGGGGCTGCTGCCTGGCTGTGACCTGCTGCCACCTGTGACAGCATCTGCCCCTTGGGATCTGCGGCCTCCTGGCTGCATGTCTGCCAGACCTGGATGTGGTGCCCCCACTCTGCCATCTGGCCGGCTATTGCCTAGAAGATGTGCTCCTTGTGGTGGCCTGCTTTGAACTGTCCAAGTGTGTCCTCTCAGCCCCAAATGGCCAAAAGGTTAGCCACCTCATCTGCCCTCCAGCTGGGTCCCCACTGCTGGCCCTGGACAGGCTTCTCTGCTCCGGTCTTGCGACTTGTCTCACCAGCAGAGATCCTAGTGTTCCCTGTTTAAAAATTGCAAATTATCTGATAAGAAACTCAAATTCTCGCTGAAATACCCAAAATAGTGCTCTTCTGCTATTAAAATGAAACACCACTATATAGAGAGAGATCAGTTTGACAATGTTTTATTAATATATTTACAAGCATTAAGCAATTTGGAAGCCTACCAATGCCTCTATCATCATAACAAAATACATTCCAAATATCTATACACTTTGGGATTTACTTTTGCGTATTTTGTCATAGAAAAATCAGAGCTTCCCCTACCTGCTTCACTCTCCAGGATGTGTAGCGCTGAGCAGCACTGATATGCCAGTACCCTGCCCCTGCCTCTCATTTGCAACCTACAGTATGCCCAGCCCCCACCCCAGTCCCATCACTCCTGACCCACAGGGCCAGATATGTGAGTTGGGAGTTTGTGGGGATGGCTTGGGGGGGTGGGGGTTGTGAGTTGATTGTGGGAGGACTATGGGTGTGGGAGGGCTGCTCGGGAGGGGTGGGCCCCCTGCCCTGCCCAGGGCGCAAGCCCCCCCCCCCCAAAAAGTCCCCCCCCCCCCCCGGGTGCACAGCTTCCCCCACAGAGACCACAGCTCCCCCCCACAGGGGTCAGAGCACCCACAGGGCCCACAGCCCCCCCCTGCAAGGGCCACAGCTCCTTCCACAGGAGCCTGCCACAGCTCCCCTCCCCAAAGGGGCCACATCCCCACCCCCACAGAAGCAGCATCCATAGGACCCTCAGGGCTCACTAGAGCCAGAGTCCCCCATGGTGTGGCATGGCCCCAGCCACCTCAGACCTTGTGTCACCTATGCTGCTTGTCACACCAGGGGCCCAGAGCTGCACACAGGGACCATGTACTGTGCCAGGTGGGGTCCTGCCTCCACACACCCTGCATGCCATCAGGCTGAGCCAGTTCCATGAAGGCAGAATCAGACCCAGTGTGACACACAGTCCCTGTGAGCAGCACTGCGCCCCAGGTGACAACCCAAGCAGCCCTGGGGCTGCCTGAACATACATAGCTCCACACTGCACTGTGCCCAATGGCTGCTGCCACAGGTTGGGGCTGTGGCCTCTGCAGGGGACCCACAACCCCCAAACAGTTCCTCCCACCCCCACACAACCCTCCCACACCCACAGTCCCCCCCCTCACATCCACAGCCCCACCCACAATCTCTCCCACCCCCAATCCCTACTTACAAGGGACAGCACCCAGGTCATGTCACCTTGCACTGCTCCTGCTCACTCTCCCACACACGAATGTAATATGCTAGGACAGCAGGGGGCACTATAGAGATGCTCTGGCTGGATAGAAGCACTGTGGCACCAGAGCATCTCTGGAGGTCCAAGCCTCAGCTTGTCTCCAGGCAGAGTGAGAACTGTGCCCTGAACTTTTCTTTGGGTTTTTGTTGTTGTTGTTGTTTTTTGTTTTGTTTGTTTTTTGTGGGTTTTTTGTTACCTGGAAATCCATGTATCATTTTTTGGGCCCATGCTGCAAATATGCATTTTTTTTCCTTCTCAGCGTGTCTCTTGCAGCATCTCAAGCTGGTTTGAGGCCCCACAAGAGGCACATGCATGTTTGTCTGGACACACCCACTGAGGGTTTTTCAGGGAAATAATACTTAGACATGTATATACTGTATGTTATTTAATTTTCAAAACATCTTGAGGACAAATAATCCCTATAATAACCCTACAGAGTGGGTATTTATCATCATTAAAATGAATCTGAGAAATTAATGGTAACATTTTCAAAAACATTTAAATAATTTCAGGACCTAGGCCAGATCCAAAAGCATCAAAATTGGGGTTTAGACAGTGAGTTGCCACCTAAGCCTGGAGCCATTTACACACTATCAGTGTTTTACTTTTATTTTAAAGTTTTCCTAGGTGCCTAGAGTTATTTCTCTGCATATGCCCAGAGCTACCCACATATTAATAAGGCTGAGCAATTTACCCCCTAGCTCACCTTTAAGCTGCTCATGAATCAGACACTGGGCATTGTTCTGCTTAAGTTGCTTGAAGAACTTGACAAATGTACTCAGAACACATGGAACATTAGAATTCAGCCTAGCAGCTCTAAATTACATGAAGAAAAGCCTTACAACTACATAATAATAGACTGGTTTGAGGTGGAGGAAGTTCTTTCAGCTGCTTCTGTTGAAGCTGTGCTCCATACAGAAAAGAAGTTGAGACTGAGAAGGAAAAATAAAGTATGTGGATACACCTGAGGATTCTGTAAGTTAATGATTAAGTCATTTGTCCGAGGAAGGTTTTTTCTGGGTTCTAGTTCCTCTTCCCAGGTCTTTAACACTAGTTATATGTAAAATATAAAAAAATATATAAATACAAATACACATGCATACATATGCATGCATATTGTATTTACATTATACATTAAACAACCACCTGTCTGTCTGTCCATCCATCCATCCATCCATCCATCCATCTTTGGATGAGGAACAGAATTTGGCATCCCATTCCACACCTCACCCCCACCTAGCCTTTACCACTAGGCTAGATCTTACAGGAAATTAAACAAGACTTGCATTGAATTTAGCCTATGGAAACATGTGCATTTCAAGTGCTCCAAATTCCACCACAATTTGGAGTGCTAGCTGTGCAGTCCAGATGTGCAGTCCCTAACAAGTCCCCCAAAACTCCATCACCACAGCATCACCAAATCACTATAGTGGCATACAATAGCAGTGCCCTCCAGTCAGGGGACAAGAGAGGGTAGCTCAGTTCTCTGACATCCCCCTGTGCTTCCCCCCTCTCCCTCCTCCCTCCTGTACACTTGGCTGTTTCAGGAGCCTCTGGAGGGTAGAAGGCAAGCAAAGTTTTCTTCTTTTCAACTCCCTGCATAATGCTCTGTAAATGTCACTTGGACACTTAACACTTGCCTAAGCTCTGTTTCAGTTCATGCTGTTGCTGGGAAGGTCCGGCTTAAAAAGAACTAATCTGCAAAGCATGTGTATAACACACCTCTCATTTGATTCAGTTAAAAAATGACCTTGAAGGTAATGGTGCTGCTGCCCACATTTTGCTCAGTATTTTACTACTAAGTGCAGTTGCCCAGGAAGAATGTTCTAGACCTTCTTCAGCCTGATGGAACTGAAATCCACTACCAAGGACATTGCTGTAAGTACCAGGTTATATAATAGATTACGTGATGGCACGCATCACCCCTACCACTGAAGCTGGGCCAAGAGTACAAGCGTCATGGGCCAGAAAGATGGCTGTTGAAAAGGAAACTGAGTCATTACGGCTCATCTTGTTATGGGCAATATGGGTTCCAGGTCCTTTTGCCAGGACTTTTTAGGAATATATTAAGCCATCATTGATTAAACAACTGAAAAGATCCTGGGAGCATGGACGAACCCAGATGCTCCTTCTCCTAGGCTATCCAGTCAAATTCAATGGAATGGATAAATTAAAATGTCTAAGTTTTCTCATTGACCAATTAAGGATCTCAGTGCCTAAATCCAATCGAACCAAATTGCTCTCCTGACTCAAGTGTTCTGGGTTCTGTTTCTGTAATAACTAAATTTAGCCAACTTTGAAACCTAATTGATTTGGCTAAGTCATTTAGTTGCTTTTGAAAATGTAATCCTGAATGACTTGCTCAAAGCCACACTGAGACCATACCTACATGAGATGCTTAACTGCACAGTAGACTAATCTACAGCACAGTAAAGCATCACTGTCTATATGTGTGGGTCATTTACTGAACAGTAAATTAGCCTACTGCACAGTTAACTAGTACCTGTAAATAAGGGTACAAGATTAACTGTGCAGTACTTACTGCACAGTAACATTCACATAGTCCCTGACTGGGAGCAGATTTGCTCCCAGTCAGCCTAGGCAGCAGGGGACCACAGGGGATGGGGAGCTCTCAATGCAGCCAGGGCTGTACTGTGCAGATCTGCCCTAGGGGATGGGAGGGGGCTGTGTTCCCAGCCCTCACCTGCTGCCTAGTACAGCTATCCCCATGCCATGCAGAGGTGCTTCAGGGGGCAAGTGGGGTCTGGGTTCCCTGGCAGGGGGTTCTCTGGCAGCTGTGTGATGGCCATTGGAACAGGAGAGCTGTGCCCTTCTGGTCCCCTCCTAATGTGCAGGGGGCCAGGAGACACCTATCAATGCAGCTGGCAGACCTTCCCTGGCCCCATGAGCATTGGGACAAGCTCTGTGCTCCTTGCCAGCCTGGAGCTTCCCCTGGATGCTGCAGGGGGGCAGAGCAGGGCTGGAGCATCCCTGTATTGAGCTGCTCCCATTGGGAGCAAATTTACTCCCAACAGGGAGCATATGTAGACATGCTCTTGGGGCAGGCTTATTGCAAAGTAATCCTACTGCAAATTAATAGCATGAGGAGACACATCCTGAAAGTACCAAATAGTGTCCCCCCATTTCTGTTTTTAGATCATTATATCATAATAATTTTGTTATTTATTTTTTCTATCCTGAATCTTTAGTAAAGTGAAAGAGTTAATAGCAGTTATCCAAACTGTGAAGTTAATTGTAATGTAAAACATCTTAATGGAAAATGTTGCACAAAGATCTTATAAAAGATTCCTACAATTAACAGAACACTATGCAGTCACTTTAAGTACAAGCTCTTTGTAAAAGTGTGCTCTCACAAGGGAATATGACATCCTTTAATAAGTTTGGGACTAAAAAAAGATACAGAAAATATCAAAGGTAAAAAAAGATATATGGGGAGGGAATGCATAGATGTATGTTCAAGACAATTGGAAGATGTTTTTCAACTTTGGCAATACAAATAGATCTGGCATCTGACCTTAACTAGCCAGCTGAGAGTTTTCCCAGCATGGGGGAACTTTTCATTTGTGTAAGCTATCATAACCAACTTTTACATCAACTGCCTCAGTTCATCCTGATTTGGAGGAAGATGCAGACCTGTTTTCCTCATGTCTGGGACAGCAATGAATCAGAGCAGGCAGCACATGAAATTTAGGTTGCTCAATTGATTTCTAAAGGCAGTCAACAACATCTTTACATTTTTTAAAAACTTTAATCAACACTACTGTCCTTCAGCAACAGCAGGTAGTAGAGGGTACTGTATCTCTCTTGTAATAGTCTGAGACATTTGGTAAGGCTAGCTTAGAAAGGGTGTATGCATGCTGGAAACACAAAGCTAGTGCAAAGAATGGAGATGCTGAGATCGAAATCTTCTGCATAGATTACCAATAACATTGCCACAGAAAATTAGATATGTGACATTACCAGAGAAGGTGCCCATGATGCCTAGCAAATGGTATTTAGAGGTTTGTTTTTGGGAATTGGCTTGTAGGTAAAGTAGATATTGCATTAAAACAATGGTCCAGGGCAATGGCAAGGGTTAAATGATTTCTAAAATCCTGTTTGTAACAAAGGCAGACAAGGTTCTTTGGGTGAATATGATACCTTTTATTAGACCAACTTAATTAGTTGGAAAAAAAAATTATAAGCAAGCTTTCGGGTTTAAAAACCCTTCACCAGGCTCAGGAAGTCTCTGCAGTTGGTGTGTACTCTTCCTGGATGGAATGAATAGTAAAGAAGCCAGAGGCTGGGCTCTGTATGTATGTAAGATAGGCAGTCAGGGAAGATGTACATTGAGGAATCAGTGGGTGAGAGACAGGCTCGGCCAGAGGGCAGGGGGGTGGATGAATGTAGCAGTTAGATAGTGGAGAGGTTCCTGGGGAGACAGATGTTTGTGTCAAAGTTTCCTTCAAGGCCCACTGTGTCTGACACAGGCAAGCAGCAAGCAGACACACAGGCTGTGAAATTGAAGACATGTACCATACTGTTCCATGACAGAGATAAGGGGCTCTGAAGTATTGGCACCACATCACAGTGCCCAACTGCAGGGCCCTGAGATTTCCAGCTTTGGGGAACAGACCAAATTAGGAGGAGGCCAGTAAAAACCAAAATTAGGATGTGTGCATGTGATGGGCTTGTGAAACAAAGGAACATGCTGACAGGAGAGATCACGGACAGTATGATGACCACAGGGAGACCAATCAACAATGCCTAGAGATGAAGAGTCATCACAGGAGATAAAAAATACAAAAGGAGGGATTTCAGAGCAGCAAAGAGTCCCCAAGAGAGGGACCCAGGGCCACTATAGACAGAGGGCATACCACCAGCCCATCTTACGCACCCCACTGGGGCAGGGACCTCAGCCTCTGACCTCCAGGATGCTGACATCTGATATTCAAGAGAGAACCTCAGAGTGAAGATTGTGTACTAGCAGAGTACCTTGATTCTGTGAACCCTAGGTCTTGTAAATATAGTATTGTTTGCATTAATCTTATCTGCTATAACTGTTTATCAATAAAATGTACTTATTATGAAATGCAGATGTTGTGGTCAGTCTGATTATTTCGGTCCAATCAGAACAAGGTATCTGGGTTATAAATCCAGTTGCAACAGGCAGAGAAAGTCAATGTTGGCAGTGTCAACAGCAAATGTAATGCCATATAAATTGAGTCTTATAATGTCATATGCTTATAATTGTTTCAGAGTATATTGATTTTAGATACTAGAGAACTTCAGCTAAACCTAGAAACATCTGAAATTGCTGTGAAATTCTGGACAATAAAATTTGGGGGAAAAAAAAAAAAAACTTAAGGTAACAGGAAGGATAAAACAAAAGGGGCATGAGGTGTTAAGGTATAATTGGCAATTCTAAGCACAACACATCCTAATATTTGTAATTAAACTGCAGCTTCATAATCTTACAAGCATTTCAGCGTCACTGAGAAGGAGACTTTTGAAAACATGTTTAATATAAAAACAAAGATCCTGTAAGAGGGAGAGGGGGAGCAATGGGAGAAACAGATCTGTACTGCAATATGCCATCCTTGTGTACTGTAAAGGAAGTTATTTCAGTTTCTTCTTTGTTTCATAGTATAGTGCTAACAGATGCTAAAAATGGCAAGACTACCTTTAAAAAATCAGTCATTATATGGTATCAGTCTTGGAAGAGAGAGTAGGGAAGGAGTATAGTACATTTCAATTTAAATGAGGTCCTGTATTGTGATACTTCCTTATAAGAAAACCCATAGACAGATTCAGTTTTAATGAGCCCTTATACTATATGAGGAGAGGGAAGGAGACAGATACATTTTGAAATGAGCCATTAAATGGTGCATCTAACCGATGAGAAGAAGCAAAGAAAAGTCAAATTCATTGTCTCAAAATGAGCTCTATAGAGGTGAAAGCATAAGGAACAGGAAAGGATTTTCAGCTTGCTAACTTTCTTACTGTCTTTTCTTTCAACTTCTATTATAAATGCATGGCACTGTTCAAGCTAGTGTATACGATAGTTAAGATTATATAAGCGTTTTTCATGCTCATTATTATTATTATTTATTTGTTCAGCACTAGAACCTAGAAGTTCTAATTAGACATCTGGACCAATTGTGCTGAGTTCTGTATAAAAATATGTCCTGCCCTAACCAGCTTATTGTCTTAATATATGATGAGACAGCAGGCGGAAAGAACAGAGAACTAGGAAGATGAGGGAAAAAATATGCCTAATGCAAACCTGTGGAGAAGTAAGAAAGTACATTCTGTGCATATTTCAAAATGTGTTTAGTTCTGATTCAAAATTAAACCCAAACACATTTTACAATATACCCCTTCTAAAAAGGGGGTTGGGGAATGCACATTTTGGACCCATTGAAATATTTCATGTTGACTGACTTTATTTGGTATGGTATCATAACATTTTACATAATTAAAAAAAATAATTTAAAAGCCCTTTAAAATTGTAAGTGTTATAGTAAAAATGTTAGAATGAAATATTTTATAATTATCTGATATGTGTGTGTGTGCACATGTGTATTCTAAAAGAAACTACATTTACAATATTTTTAGTAAAATTGGCAGTTTGGGAAACATGTTCTGAAAAAGAACTAGATTTTTTGGTAGTTATGTTGAAAGCTCTACTCAGCTCTAGCCTGCCATAATGACCAGCAATCTCAGTACACCAACTGCTTTGCCATTAACAAGTGATTCGTTTTTGCACATGTCTGAAAAGTGTTCTTTGCATGAATAACTTGATATATCACCTTGCCTATGGGAGCATGTTTGCCCCCTTTCATCGGGAAGCTTAACCTACAACTGACATATCAAAGAAAAAATGGGGATTATTTTAATTTACTTGCAGATGTCTGCTAATTTTAGAGGAGTCGATACAAAAGATGATGATGATGATGATGTGCCCATTGGGTGGTATGTATCACTGGTATCAGGGCCAGAGAACATCAGAAATTAAGGGGAAACACGGCTTGTCCTCCTACACTAAGACTATAATGAACCTTCCTCTTCCAGGTTTGATATTATTTTTTATTATTTATACTGCAATACCACTACCAGATTACAATCAGGTTGAAGCTCTGTTGTGCTAAACACAAACATTATCATTCCTTTATTTTGCAATCTGGAGGGCAGATAAGACCCCCTCCCGCCCAAAACAAACAAACAAACAAACAAACAAAAAACCCAAAAAAACAAGTAAGTGAGATTGGTGGGTCATGTGCAGGACAGATTAACACAATTAATTGGATATTTTAGTAAAGCCAATACACCTAATGCTTAGCCATTCTAAAATGGTGATTAAAGGTAGCAACCTGCTTAGTAGCTAAAATTTGAGATCTGGTCTATGCACAGCAGCATAGGTGTGGTTTAAGGAGAAATCTGGAGGAGGACATGGTGATTGTTTTACAGATTTTGACAAGGAACTACTACTCATAATCATAGGAGAAAATGAGAAGATGTCTGTAGGGAGAGTGTTGTCTTATCTCACTGAAGTTAGCACTGCACTGGAGGTGCTCAGTACCTTACAGATTTGATAGTTTATTTCTTGACAGACACAGCAGTTAAAATTAAGTCAAGACTGAAATTTGGTTTTGGTCAATCAGTTTAAAAGAACAACCCCTCCCCCCCCCCCCCCAACCC
>NW_005842003.1:2725995-2742740 GCF_000455745.1 Alligator sinensis
AACTGCCTTCCTTACTGATATTTCCTTGGAAGTTTATTATAAATGCATAGCACTATTCAATCTGTTATATACTATTTAAGATTAAGTGTTCATTCCCAGTATTATTATTATCTGTTCTGTAAAAGAACCTGGAAGTCCTAATTTGGCATCTCGCCCTAATTGTGCTGAGTGCTGTACGAATGTTATATAAAATTATTCCATCTTATGATTTTCAAGGACTGTTTCACTTAGATTAGTGACCTATAGTCACTAATTGATTCATAGATCCATAGATTCATAAAGTATTGAGTCAGAAGGGACCCAATGGATCATTGTGTCCAACACCCTGCCCCTGGCAGGAAAGAGGACCAAGTCAGACGACCCCAGCCAGGTGATTGTCAAGCCTCCTCCTGAAGACCTCCAAGTTAGGTGACAGCACGACCTCTCTTGGAAGCTCATTCCAGACTCTGGCCACCCTGATTGTAGAAAAAATTCTTCTTAACGTCTAACCTAAATCTACTCTCCACTAGTTTGCACCCATTATTCCTAGTTACTCCCTGAGGCAATCTGGTAAACAGCACATCCCCAATTCCCTGCTGTCCTCCCCTGATAAATTTATAGGCAGCCACAAGGTCACCCCTCAGCCATCTTTTGTGTAGGCTGAAGAGATGCAGATCTCTCAACCTCTCCTCGTAGGGTCTTTCACGGAGACCACTAATCATGTGGGTGACCCTCCTCTGAACCCTTTCCAGATCCTCCATGTCCCTCTTGAAGTGCGGTGCCCAAAACTGGACACAATACTCCAACTGCAGCCTGAATAGTGCTGCACAGAGGGGTAGCATCACCTCCCTCAATCTGTTGGTCATGCATCTGCTAATACACGACAAAGTGCAATTGGCTTTGTTGATGGCCTTGTTGCACTGCCAGCTCATGTTCATCTTGGAGTCAACTATGACTCCAAGATCTCTCTCAGCCTCTGAGCTGCTGAGGAGGAAATCCCCCAACCTGTAGATATGCTGGGGATTCCTCCTTCCTAGGTGGAGTACCTTACGTTTATCTTTGTTGAATTGCATCCTATTATGTTCTGCCCATTGATCTAACTTGTCCAGGTCGGCCTGTAACTTCTCTCTGCCCTCTGGTGTATTAACTTTGCCCCATAATTTGGTATCCTCTGTGAACTTAGAGAGGGTGCTCAACACACCCTCATCCAAATCACTGATGAAGATATTAAATAATACCGGCCCAAGGACTGAACCCTATGAGACCCCACTGCCTACCTCCTTCCAGGTTGAAAATGACCCATCAACCACCACTCTCTGGGTGCAGTCCCTAAGCCAGTTAGCCACCCACCTGACTGTGTAGGCATTCACTCCACAGCCTGTTAGCTTCCCTATGAGAATAGGATGTGAAACTGTGTTGAAGGCCTTCCTAAAATCCAGGTAGATGACACTGGCCTCCGCTCCTGTGTCAAGGCAATGTGTGACCTGGCCATAAAAGGCTATAAGGTTTGCCAGGCAGGATCTACCTACAATGAACCCATGCTGGTTTCCATTCAGCATCATTTCCCCTGTTGGGCTTTCACAAATACGCTCTTTGATGATTTTTTCTAGTATTTCCCAAGGATAGAAGTAAGACTGGCCTAAGACTGGCCTAAAGTTATCCGGCTCATCCCTTCTCCCCTTCTTAAAAATGGGCACTACATTGGCCTTTTTCCAGTCCTCAGGGACCTGTTCAGAACACCATGAGAGCTCAAACAGTCATGCCAGTGGCTCAGCAATGACACTGGCCAATTCCTTCAGTACCTGCGGATGGAGGTCATCTGGGCTGGCTGACTTGTATCCATCCAGCCCTTTCAAGTGCTCTTTAACTAAGTCAGTACTAACCTTTGGCAGTCTGGTGCCTTTTGGACATCTGTTTATGTTCAAGGTGCGGGGATTGTCTTGGTCAGTATTAAGGAATACTGAAGCAAAGAACTCACTGAAGAGCTCTGCCTTTTTGTCTGCATCAACCACCAACTGACCTGACTTGTCCTTCAGGGGCCCTATGCTACTCTGCACCTTCTTTTTCCTCACTATGTATCTGTAGAAGGACTTTTTACTGTCCTTGATTGTTGTAGCCAACCTACACTCCAGTTCTGACTTGGCCTGCTTAACTGACTCCCTGCAATAGCGCGCCAGGGTAGTGCATGCCTCCTTTGTGGCTGGCCCCTGCTTCCACTGCCTATATATCTCTTTCTTTGCCCCCAGTCTTTCCTGAAGCTCCCTGTTCAGCCAAGGGGGCTTTTTTATCCCCTTGGCCCCTTTCCTGCATAAGGGGATAGACTCCTTTTGTGCTACAAGGATCACTTTCTTGACCCCCATTAGCCCAATGCTCTTGAGTTTGGCCACCTCACTAACTAGGTTTCTAAGTTTAGTAAAGTTGGACCTTTTGAAGTCTAAAACTCTAGCATCACTGGATATTTTTGTCACCCTTCACTGGATAGTGAACTCTACCAAGTGGTAGTCACTATCACCCAGGTTACTGTTTTCCCCCAGGTCCCCCCATGAGATCATCCCCTGTTGCTAGGACCAGGTCAAGCAGGGCACTACCCCTGGTGATTGTGCAAAGTTGTAGCAGGAAAAGCTAAAGCACGTATTTGTATAAGATTTGGGATTCCAAAAGAGATTCTATTCATAAATTCTTACGGAAAGTTCTGTACCCTTGCTATAGTCCTGGGATAATCTGCCTTTCCCAGCATATTTTAAGCATGTCCTTCAGTTCAGATGCAGTGATGACTGGTCTTAAATGGCATTTACCAGGGTTAAGGGGAAATATTTTCTATGGGCTCCTGTCTTGTTCATATTCTCCTACCAATGTTGTACCTACTTCTAAGTTCTTTGTGACATCCCTTAAAAAGTTCTCTTGAGAAACAGGAAATGGCAGGGGGAGAAGTGCTTCAGAAAGAAGTGAACCTTCTACAATACTCTTGAGAGATTGCATAGAAATTGCTCTTTATTTGCAAATTTAGACACTATGTCTACATCCACATGAGCAGAGCTCTGCATTTGCAGCCACACAAAGAGTAGTGGCACAAATTTGTTTCATTGTTTTGTGCTGTAGTGCATGCCCCTTCCTGTGCACTTTGCAGCAGAAAGCATTGTCCCACTGCTTCATGTATTGCAGAAGGTGCTGGCTGGGGCACAGGGTGCCTCATTGTGGGGCTAGCCAGCAGATAGCCCCCATGCTGAGGCGCCCTATGCCCCAGCCAGCTGGGGAGTGGCATGTGGAGCGGCACGAGGCACCCTGTGCTCCCCTGCAGAATCCCCGCCCTGAGGCATGCAGAGACACAAAAGCAGCCCAGGGCTGTCTGCTCTCCCATCTTAAATGTGCACACTGTTAGGGTGACTGTATTTGGATCTTGGGGAGCACTGGATTTGCAGGTGAATAAAGGCTGTGACCTGTGGCCTAGCCGAGCTTCTAACAACAAGGCAGAATGATATATTAAAAGTATACTGCAAGATGATTAGGCAAGCAGATTTTTCTTATGAATGCTTATGCTAAGCCAGCCATTTGCTTATGCTAAGTAAACATCTTAACTGTGTCAGCCATTTTCAAGTGAGTCTATGTAAGTCTGCATGCTGTAAATGAGATGAAACCTTAGGAATATGGAATATGGTACAATTTGCGACTAAAAAACAGATTGGAATGTGGAAAACAACACATAACTGATAACAGAATCTGAGATGAGCATATACAAAAAGGTGAATGGTGACTGGTGAAGAAGCTTCCAGGTTTTAGTCAAAGTTTGCCCATTGACCAAAGAAGTAAATTCATGGCCTTGGACATGCGCTCACAGCAAAAAGGCACGTAAATGAATGAAATTCATAGGCAATTCCATGCTAATGAAGCAAACAGTAAACAGAGGCAGAATTGAGACGGGAGGAGAAATGGGTGGAACAGAAGGAAGGACAGGTGCAACAAATGTTAATGAGCATGAACCAAAGTGTATAAATGTGGAAAGAACTATTGTTTGTTGCAGGTCCCTGGTTTGTTGTTTTTTTGGGGACCTGGCCTGAAGCTGTTTCCATTCTAAATAAAGATGTTGGGAGCATTGTGTGCAAGTAGCATTTGCTCCCTGCTTGCTCTGGCTAATGAGTAACAGGATCCATGAGCAATTAGATCATCGTCTCCCTAGTCATTGGGCGACGCATGGAGTCAGGGTCTAACACACGCCACTTTGGCATGCTTTGCACTGCTTTTCCTTCAGAGCTTTTTTTGGGTATCAGGAAATCCCTATAGCAAATTTTTCCTGACGTTGCCAATTAGCAGTTCCCCACACAGTTTAATGGGCAACATGTGTAGTTTGCATTGCTGCAAAAAGGTTTATGATGCCACAAGCCACATGTGCCTGCATGTCTGGACCTGGCCTATGATTTCAGCCACTGGATGTAAACCAAATGACCCAAACATCTACCCCCTTGCCTTTACTTTAGGATAATTATATTTAATATAAATATTTTGGGGAGGAGGGTTGTTTGTTCATAGTGTTTTAGTTATAGACTGTCTCTTTGAAATTCCTAAGACCACGTATTCTGAAGGCCAAAAATCATGATTTGGGTTCCACCATGTGTATATATCCCATGCAAGCATATAATAAAAATCATTACCTGCCCCTAAAGAATTGAGAAATAGTGATAAAAAGAGGTAGTGTGTGTAACATATTAACAGAATGACTGTGATTGAGTGTAGCATGTCATATTATTTCCAAGCTTTTTTTTTTACTTCTCCCTTTCCTTCCCTCCCACCCAAAAATATATTTTTCTTGTTATTTAAAATACACCTACTCCTCACTTAATGATGTAGTTACGTTCTTTAAAACTGCAACTTTAAGCAACACAATGTTAAGTGAATCCAATTAAATCACAGTGGTTACCTACTAACAGGCGTTGGCCAAACAACATTATAATCAAACATTGCACGGCTTTAAACAAGTATCTCTAATAGATCAGTGACGTAATAATGAAACAACATTAATTGGGACGACATTAAGTGAGGAATACCTGTATACGTAGTGAGAGATGGAGGTATGGTATGTTAAGGAGAGGAGGTACTAGATGCATAGGGGTGGATCCCTGCTGTAGGGAAGGAGGAACAGTGCTCAGCCCAGGCTACCTCCACCCCCAGACACTAATAGGCACCACAGTACAAGTTTGCTCATGATGTTTTGGAGCCCAATGCTCCACACACACACACACACACACACATACACACAAGCACACACAAGCAGCTTGCATTCACAGTAATGCTCTCTCCATCTTCCTGGCCAATTCCCTCCCCAGCCAGGAGGAGAGTTGGGGTGAGCAGTGAGAGTGGGGTGTCACAAATCCAGGACTTTGTTTCCATTTTCACCAACCTGCTGGGATGCCAGGATGGCCTATGAAATCCAGGACTGTCCTTGCCAAACCAGGATGTGTGATCACCCTATGTATGTGCAGCTTACAAGTCCACAAAAATATACAGCCAAAAAGTTAATGTTGTATTGAGAAATTTAAAACTAGAAAATCAGATACTTGTATTGTACTTTTTTTTAAGTTTGAGCAAAAAGGAATTCCCTCAGAATTAGTCACAGTAAAGAGGTCAAACTTCTGAGTACATATATATATATACACATAGATGAATACACAATCAAAAATATTTTATATGTATATTGTAGCAGGCATGTGGCCACAGGGATGTCTGTGACACCCCCTGGTGGCTGTGCAGCCTTTGCCTGGTTCAGGTTCTAATGTAGTCCTCATTTGTTCACTTGCCCGCCACGCCTTGTTCTTATTGGAAGTTATAAAGGGGAGGCTACCCAGAGGCTCTGAGTGAGCCTGAGCCTGTATCAATCCCCCCTGTGCCTCTCCTGGGTCCTTGCAATCACAGTCCTGTGCCCCTAGGCTAGTAGGCTATCTCAGCCTGTCAGTACCTCTGCTGGGCACCTAGAGCCTTAATGGCTAATTGTGTGACTCCAATCCTCTCCTACACCACACCCTGAGTCTCATGGGTGTTACCATAATATTGTTCATATGCTGGGGCTTTGTCCTCCTTGGCCCCTGCCCCTTTACTGTCAGCTAGGCTTTCTAGCCCAGGCCCATTGTATTGTATCTGGCTCTGGCTTTAAGGCACTAGCTTGGTTTAGCCCTTTCAGTCTGCAGGCCCCTGACCCCTGTTTGCTGGGCCCCTGGACCCTGTCTAGTCACAGCCCTCTCGGGCACTGGGCCCCTGGCCCTGGTCTGGCACTGTGGCCTCACTCTCTGGCTGCTCCAGGCTCAACAGTCACCCAAGCCTTGAGCCTGCCTCTGGCAAGGCTTAAGATGATCATGCACCTCTTAGGCACCAGTGGGACCTCCATATATGACCCTTCCAACCCAAGCCACCAGTGTAACTGCAACATAAACAACAGGCCTCAGCTATAACATAAGCATAAAAGGAAAGCAGCCCACTACCTCTTTAAAAGGGTCAACCTTCCCTCCTTTCTAGTGCCAGTATACCTTCTAGCCCTAAGCTAGCCTCATGAGCTCCCCAAGGCTCAATGGGGTTCCACAAATAAGTTATCAGTGCATTCAGGAACTCTGCTGCCCACAGCTCTTCATCCTCTGGCTGCCAGGGAGAAACTATCTTTCTAGCCCCAGCCCCTTTGTGCCCTAAGCCCCCTGGGCCCTCACACAGCCCTTCTTTCTGACTCTTGGACCCCTGGTCCTGCATGCATCCCCTCTGGAAGCCACCTCAAACCATGTAGAAGTTTAACCTAAAACAAAGGCTACTTGCCTGCAAAAGCTCTTCTTTCTCTGGCCAGGGAACTTGTCTGTATTCCCAGGGCTGCAGAATTGTTTCAATAAATCCCAGTCCCTTCAGGAGCCCAGCTGCAGCTCTGCTGTCAGGAACTTCAGCTAGCTGAGGGGTGGTTCCAAAGAGAATGGAGATAGACTGTTCTCAGTGGTGGCAGATGACAGAACAAGGAGCAATGGTCTCTAGTGTCAGCAAGGGTAATTTAGGGTACATATTAGGAAGAATTTTCTCATTAGGATGAACAGGTTACCCAGAGGGGTGGTGGAATCTCCATCTTTGGAGGTTTTTAAAACCCAGCTATCCAAAGCTTTGGCTTGGATGATCTGGTTGGGGTGGTCCTGTTCTGAGCAGGGGGTTGGACTAGAGGACCTCCTGACATTCCTTGCGACCCCAGGTTTCTATGTTTGTATGATTCTAACTCCTCACTTGGTCAAGGAGAGACTGTCTGACTGGTTCAGGCTCTGGGCTTGTATGAGCCCTCTTCCATTCAGGTGATTCTCTCATTACCTCCCTGTGCCACCTGCAAGCAGCCTTGCATGCTGCTAGCTCCCTTCATTGATCAGGCACATCCAGGTACCCCGCTACACATATTCATAACACATGTATCAATATGTCTTATCAATAAGCTTTATTTATAATGTTAAATAATACAGCATGTCTTTGTGTTAACTAAAAGGGATGGGGAATGTTCCTTTTCTTTTAAAGTTAGCAAAATACTGACCTTATCTATGAAAACACTTCTAAACTAAGTTCTTTGAAATGCCTCCAAGTGAACAGAGGGTATAATTCAATTTCACTTTAGGTGCCCAAATGGCAGCTTTCCAGGCACACAAGTGGCATTTTTGGCACTCATTCACAGTTTGCAATTCTATTATTTTTGCAGCTACAGTGTGTGTACAGGAGGCTAAGCAATAGCTGGGTGGGTACACAGTTATGTATGTGTGGATACTAAGGGTACTCAAGTCACAACTTTAGACGCAGAAACAAATATAACTAGCTAATAAGCTGTCAAAGAGGGAGGCCCTAAAAATTAAGCTGTTACAGCACTAAAGGTAATCTCTTAAGTAACCCAGGTGCTAGGCCCCTTCACCAAGAGAGGGTTGGAACCTACAGTTCTTTACCTGACAGCATCTTGCTCTAACCAACATACTTCATGCCATTTATCATTATTAGTTATTATAGTTTTGAAGCTGCCGCCCTAAGCAGCCGAGAAAAAAAAATATGGATCTGGAGTCAGCTAGGGGCTCTGTGACTTACTGAGATAGTTGTTGCTCTAGGACAGAGTGCTGACTTGGGATTGTTGCTCCCAGTGGGACAGGTATTTTCATACTGACCTCCAAACATTATGGCCCATGAATACTAAATGCAAGGTGTAGTGATTCAGTTTCAAAAGCTCTGAACAGGAGATTGTTTAGTGCCTAACATATGGCCTTATGGTTGGAGTACAACTTCTAGAAGATGGAAAGATGTAGATTAAAACTCCCTTTGGGTGAAGCTGGCCTGAAAGCTGAGTCTCTGCCTTCTGTTCAAGAACCCTTACCACTCACCTATTGGGGCTACAAGACTGGAAGTTTGATTTCCTCCATTTTTTTCTGTGGGGAAAGATTTACACTCATAGGTATGCATTCACATTGAACAAATCACAAACTTCATGCAAGTGACAAAAATAGTACTTACACAGCCAGAAAACTGTCTTTTAGTTGTGTAAATTGAAAGAGAATTCTGCCTTTAGAATTAGTTGATTGAAAGGGGTCTCATGGGTCATGTCACCTATCCCCTGGCCCAAATGAAGAATTTAGTACTCCTCAATCAAACTAAAGTAGTGCCTATCTAGTACTTTATAACAATCTCCAATGAAGGACATTTCAGACCTTCCCCAGATGGGTTGTTTTAGTGCTCTACCATTCCTTCAGATAGGAATTTATCCTGCCTTTCCCCTGATGTGAGGGAAAAGAGTGTTTCTCTGGATTCTTTATAGACGCTTTAAAAATATTTCAAATGTTCTATATTGCCTTAATCTCCTGTTATCTAGACAGAAAATACCTATTTCATTCAACCTTTCCTCATATGACTTTCATTTGAACCATTTTGCATGTGTGTAAGTCACCATGGAACCTTCTCCAGTTTGCCTACATCTTGTTTAAAATGCAATGACCAGTGCTGAATGCAGTGCTTCAGCTGATGCTTAGCCAGTACTGAACAAAGCAGTGCTATCACTTCCCATGCCTTGTGTACAGTAGTTCAGTTAATGCAACTGACAACGGCATTTGTTTTTTCTCCAACAACACATTGTTAACTCATTTTGACTTTACAGCCTGCCATTACCTCCAAATCCTTCCCATCTGTTTTAATGCCTCGCCAGTTATCCGTCATTCCGTATTTGTGCATTTCTTTTTATTGTCTGTAGTCCAACTTTTCTAATCGCATCCTCCAACATTTTTCCAGCTCCTTCCAGTTTTTGTCATCTTCAAATTTGATCCATATATTTTTTTCCCTTTTCACTGGAATCATTCATAAAAACTTCCAACATCACAGAACACAGAATAGACCCTGTGGAATGAAACCTTTGATTTCTTATCAGTGACACTGATCTATTAATTACACTTTGTGGTTATTCAAACAATCATGCAGATACCCAATGATCATCCTACTTATGACACTTTTCTCCAACTTACTTATGATATATATTAATCACATTCAACCAAATCACTTACCCTGTCAAATAAAAAGAGGCACCCTGATCTGGTATGATTTATTCCTTAAAAATTCATATTGGCTTCTACTGATTGCTAGCTCTTCCTCCAAATATTTATAAATTGAATGTTTGGGCTAAGGTATGAGAGCCCTGCAAATATAAAAGTATTCACTTTAAAAGGACATCTTTACTTCTCATGATTACCATTCATTTATATTAATTCTTCTAGTCATATGCTTATAATTTGTTGGCATTACAATGGGGTGCATTTAACACAGATAATGCTACATATTTGTTTTTACTGTGATTTTGTTGTTGATGTTACTGTTCAAGTATTTTCATGTTCATTATTGTGTAATTAAAGTGGGTCTAGAATGAGGCCTAGAAGTACAAACATTTTCCACTTTTTAAAGACATTTTTCCCTTAGAACATGGAGAATCTCCTCTGAGATTAATGTCAAATATATTGGTCTTAAATACTTATATTCTCCCTGTTACATAGTGCTAAGCTACTCACAGTCTTTACAGTACTTATTTCAGCTGTGAGGTAGAGATGAGGTATTAACCCCCAGTAACAGATGGGGAATGAAATGTCAAAGAAGGGAAGGCTAGATCTTCAGAGGCTGTTAGGCACCTTGCTATCACTGAGAATCTAAAGTGATTGACCACACAAAAATGCGGTGGCAAAGCAAGGAACCAACTGCAGGTCCCCCAGTGCCTAGTCTTGTACACTAGCAACGGTACCATTTTTCTATACAAATTTACACCTATATTTGGATAATTCCTCTTAAAACTTCTTATATGTACATATTGGGCATGTCTATTCTTGCACTTCAATGCACAGTAGCCTATTATACTGTGCATTAAAGTGTCACGTAAAAAATGTATAAATATGCTAATGCACAGTAAAATAGGCTACTGTGCATTAGGCATAATTTTAAACGCATGCACTTTTTCTATAGCACATCAGTGTGTATTTATTTAGTACCTCACCTGGGAGGTATTAATTTAATGCACATTAGGAAAAGTGCATCAATGCACATGTAGTTACACTGCTTGTGTATTGAAAGTTTGCCATTTAAGGCTATTATGCTTTCAAAAGTACAAAACACCAAGGAATTACTGTGCCTTTAGCATGCACATTCATTGTCCTTAGATTGAATTTGCATGCAAACTTTTCAAGTTTCACATGGAGCTGTTAGGTTTTTCAGAAGGAATGGTTGCATACACCATTTTTCAGATACACCTCTTGAGTATATTTTAGAAAACGCACCCTTTTAAATTTTCATCCTTTCTTTTCAAACACAGACCTATAGCTTCATTAACCCACACACCTGGACTAATTCCAAAGTAACTTTACTTTTAATTCCTCTTTTGTATTTACATGTTATTCCATTGAAATATTGACTTTAGATAAGATTAGACCGTTCATGAAAACAATTAATCTTTCTTTATGGATAATAGAGATTTTTTATTTTTTTTTTAGGAGAAAGGATAGTTCCTTGGTGTTTTTCACTATGGCTTTTTACACCATGTTATAGGGGGTGAAATTAGTGCTTCTAGACTGATAGGTTGAGACCTATTCCTTAATACTGTTTCTTATATAATCCAATTGACATATATTTGTTAAAATATTAAGTGTAAATGATTGAAATGCAGTATTAAGTGATGGGATTTGCATAATATTGGGTACTGATGCCAGATTCGAAATGCCAGCATCATTTCTCATATTTGAAAGCCTGGTACCTTTGCAAAGAATCATTTATTAAAAACAAACTACTGTTGCAATAAAGCATTAGAATTTGCTGCATAGAATAGCCCTTGGGCAGCATTCTGAAATAATAGTGAATTGCTATTCTAATCCACAATGGAACATTTTAATAAGTGTGATAAATGACTCACAAAGGGCTTCAGGTTTCAATGTCAGTGGAATTAGAATCAAGCAAAGGCTGGGCTGGGGTGATAGATGTAGAGGATTTTTGTGGTAAACAGTTTGCAATGTCAGGACAATACCAGCTTATTGAACTCTCAGAGGCTAAATTCCCATCCATTTGTCACCTTGTTGCCTGCAGACATAGATGTACATAGAGCAATAGTCTTACATTCTTTATCAGCTAATATATTCCCATAACTCCTGGACTGCTGTGAAAAAGATCAGAAAGGGGAACAACTTTTAATGATTCTGAGAAAATTAAAAAGGTGAAGCAAGAACAGCATTACCTTAAGAGACCTAAAATATTGTTGAATGCTTCTGTACTGAAAGTGTTATCTGTTTTCCTCATCCACAACATAACTACAATTTCTGGTGTAACTGGCATTCTTGCTACAAACCTTGCTAAGAAAGTTACTAGTCGTTTCTAACTTTAATGCTTTCATTAGTCAGTTTCTAAAGGTTTTTTTTTTCCTTCTTTTTCAGTAGAAGAGAAATGGAATCAGTTGGCCACTAACAAAACACCCTATAGGTTTTATTTAGTGAGCCAAATCAAATTGAATAGTTGCTCTGTAAAAGAAAAAAAATAGCAACTTTCTAATTTTCTGAAGCTGTCAGTCTGATGGCAAACTAGTAGAAGGATTTCAAGCTGATGTTAGACACAGTGGGATCCTGTACACGTGCAGGGAGCTGGCTCCGACATGCTGGAAATCCAGTGTATTGGAACAGAATCCAGTGTCACGTATATCAGTGTCCCCGCGCTGAAACATGGCGGTGGGGTGCTTTGAACTAAAGCTCATTTGATGATGCACTTTACTTTGAACTAATGCTTTGAACTAAAGCTCAGATGCTGATAACACGTGATGCTCGGGTGTTTTTAATAACACAGCTTGTTAATTAAAGTGCCCCCCTATGCCTCCTGGAGACTGTGTAAAAATGTCCAATAATCCAAACAACAGGTAGATATCAGTTATGCCAATTTATATGCAGAGATTGGTATGGTATCATTTTACATTAATGTATATGGTATTTTCTTTAGCTGTTCATCATTTGGCTAAGATAGAATATTTTAATGATAGCATTTTTATTTGAAGATATGAATGTTTGCTGTTGTTTTATGGCCTGACCCTACACCCATTTAAGTCAATATTTGTTTTGATGTCAGTGGTATAGGATCATACAAGAAAATGTTTGTAGATACCAAATATGCTAAGTTTTCCCTTTCTTTGTGTTGGGTTAGGGGCAGTTGGAATCAAGATGCAGTTTGTTTCACATCATGGAACTGATTCTTAACTGCCTTGCATATGGTGTAGTAGTAATTTAGAAATGTTCACAGTGGATGTAATACAGTACAAAATTGATTTGATTTTTTTTCTAATCACTTTGTTCAAGCGTAAGTGTCTACATAAAGTAATAGGCAGACAAGGTTCTTTGGGTGAATCTGATATCTTTTATTAGACCAACTAAATAGTTGGAGAACAATTTTAAGCAAGCTTTTGGGTTCAAAAACCCATCATCAGGTTAAGGAATTTTCAGCAGTTGGTGTGTGCTCTTCCTGGATGGAATGAAAAGTAAAAAAGCCAGAGGCTGTGCTGGTCTGCATACAAGACAGGCAGTCAGTGAAAATGTAGATTGAGGAGTCCATGGGTGAGAGACAGGCTGGGTTGGGGGAGATAAAGTAATGGAAAGTACATAAAGTAATGGAATGTTAGTATCCTTGTATTACTTTTATCACTAGATAATTGTGAAATAAAATAATAGAAAGAAAGGCAAGGCAAGGCAACGCAACGCATGTTTCATTTAACAAAACAAGCTACAGAAATGTTCTGAATGTGAACAAAAAGTTGAGCCTCTTCAGGTTACATATTTGTCTTTCTCCATCATTAGGAATGACAGTGAAGGCCAAAAAGAGTTGGAAGGAATGAAATTTGAATGATTAGAAAAGGCCTATTGGGAGTACCAGTATTCATGATGAATTCATAAAGAAATGGTTTTGTCTTCAAAGTCAGCAGAGTTCTAACCTATGAATTTCAGTAAACTTAGTAGGTGGTGTTGGAACATGTGCTAGGCTTTTCTGCTGAAGAATAGAAGAACTGGAAAAATAAAAAGTAAAAAAGGACTTGCATCTATGATAGAACACATGCCATCCTTTTTTATTTGCAAATGGATTTTTGAATATGTAATTGGTATGTTTGCATAGACATATCAAGATAGATTTTTATTTTTGGCTAAGTTTTTTAAAGCTAGAAAAATAATGTAGATAATAGATAGTAATAAAGAAAATTTCTGGTACAGTTATATAAAGACTCACCAACATATGGCTTGATTGTAACAGAGGCATGAAAACAAAATATTAACTGTCCCATTTATTTTGGCACTGACAAAAGTGATTTTTTTCACTAGAAACCCAGAAAATACAATTTTTTAAACAACTACCATTCATATTATCATTCTCTCATAGTAGCTTTTGTTTTATCCCACAGATTTTCCTTTTTTATATGTCTTTCCCTCTTCTCCCATCTCTTCATTTTCCACTTATACTTCCTTTTCCCTCTGTTTAAGTCGTATTGTCTTTTCCACGTTCCTTTCTCTCCTTCTGTCTCTGGGCCTGATTCCAGTATGTGCTGACTTCAGTAGGAATTTTTAGGTGATCAATTTGTCTGAATTAGATTCTCTCTCTTGTCTCTCCCAGGAAAAATCCACAGCAAAGGTCTTAGTAAGCTTTCAGTAGGAAAGGAAAATTGGCAATTGGGGAGCTATTTTAGCCAAAATGGAGTAACTAGTGCCTAAATTAACAAGGCTTGACTAATATATCCTTCTTTTGTCTGTTTGATTATGCATACTCCACCAAATACTGATACAATATTTTATGACATTGGCTATCTGATCCAGAATGTGTTAAAACAAAAATATTAATTTCAAATCTTTGTGCTCTTTTATTATTTTTCTTCTCATCGTTTTACTTCTAAAAGCAAATGCACAAAACATTTTTAAGCAACCGATATCTGAATTAAGTGCAAATTTCATACAACTTTGGCAATTTTAATAACATCTATTTTGTTCATGCTACTACCATAATCCAGCCCCAGTGGACATTTTGTTTAGATCTGAATTGACTTGTTGTGTTAAGAAAGAATGGGATTTATACTAGAGAATTCTGGGTTCATTAAAAGCAATCAGAGAACAATCCATAGAATCCCAGGGCAAATTATTTCTGCAAGGATATGAACAGATGTCAAATTTGCCCTAGGAGAAAGCCCAGAATTGTACAGGCATACATATATATTGTCCCACTTCAAGTTCCTCTAAAGAATACCAGATAAAATGTACTAACACTTTTCCCCAGGACATCCTGTTATATATCGCTTCAGTTATTCCAGGGAGAAGCCTGTGAGGCTGTGTGCTCTCGCTAGCCACTTAGGCTAGGGACAGACATTACACATAAACCAGTTTAAGTTATCAGAAACTGGTTTAAACCTGTATCAGAACAGATGTTCAGTGCACATTAACCAGTTTGAAAATGGCTGACACTGATTTGAGATAAAACAGGCTGAATATAGTATCAGACTTAACTGATTTGGGTCAACCCGGTTTATGCAATGTCTGTCCTAGACCTTAGTGAAGAAGCAATGAAGCATGAAGGGATGACATGCAATGAGGCCAGATCAGAGTGCTGGACCCAGCGGGTCTCAGTCAGAGAATCAGGGCAATTCATCCCCTAAAACTGAACAGGAACAGGTGCCCCCTGGAGCAAGCTTGGATCAGTTCCCTGGGCTAGCAGGCCCTTGTGGGGCAATCAGAATGGCCAGTTCCCTGAAGCCATAGGCAACAGGTCCCACCTTCTCCAGCCTCTAAAGTCTAGGCCTAGCCTGCAGTACTTTATATGGGCAAAGACTTGGGTACTTGCTCCTGAACCTCATGTGCATCCTTGCTTCACCTCTCAGATCTCTGGTTTTGACGCTTGGCTCCTGATTTCAGTTCTGACTCCTGGCAAATCATGACCCTGGATTTGGCTCCTGGTTCTGGCATATCCTGGCTCTGGTTTTGCATCTGGGTTCTGGTTCTAACTCCCAGCATTTTTTAATCTCTCGCTCCCTGAGAACGTGGCCCTAGACTCTGCATGTGAGACAGGTGATTGTCCCCAGTTACCTATGCCCTGGTTCCTACCAATATGTGTAAATGACTGTGCCACTCTTGTTTTGATCCAGGTCAAACCCTGGGACAATCAGTTCTGGGTTAAATGAGACGTCTGTTTACAACCCAAGATTAACAAATTAGATGTAACTACACATCAATCTGTGAATCAAACTGATTAACAGTTTCTGCATTGCTTACCAGACCAGCTGGATCTTTAAAACTAACATGAACAAACATCAACATCTGCTTATATTTTTATATTATAAATCCCGATTAAGTCTATAAAGATGTTTTTCTTTCTGATTAAATTGAACTGAATAAACAAAGAATTGGTTCTGCACCACTGAAATGAATGGAAAGTATGCCATTGACCTTCATGGAAGCTACTTTGGTGAACTATGGTATTTATTTAAACCAGATATTAGGCATCCATAATACATATATGGCCCCAAAACTAATCTTGGCTATGTCAATAAACATTGTACCATAGAATCCAGTTTAGTTCTATTTATTTTTTAAAACTTGGGGAAAAAAGAAGGCACTTTTTTATGTTATTACTTCTGCATTACATATTTTTTTCCTCATAGTGTTTGGTCTAGTTTAAAGTGTCTGAAGTAAGGGGTACTTCCACCATTCCCCTGGGGGAACTCTCAAATTATCTAAGTGCAATAAGTTTTACTTTAGGAATCTTTTCCTGCTATTCAGTGGGCTATTTTTTTTTAATACTGTCCCATTATTTAATATTTTAGCATTTAAGAAAACAACATATTCCTGCTTAAATTATATTTTTGTATCATCCAAAAGTAATCTATATTACCCATATCCCACCATAATAATAAATTACATAAATTATTTATAGTATTATAAATATTAATTGTGGTTATGGCTGGGTCAAATACAGAGACAAATAAGATTGGATGTATGCAATTATATAATTGAGAAAAAAAATCTTTTAAAAAGGCAAAAAAAGCAAATATGTACAGACAAGATCTCAAGGAGCTAATGATCCTGTGCATTGTTTGCTTGATAGGAGATGAAAGAGAGGGAGAATAATGAACTACAATTTCTGGTCTCATATAAAATACAGTGGGATACTTTAAAATACTAAAGTAATGTAACAGAATTGGCTTTGTTCTTTTTAAGGAGTATGGGCACATAAATTATCTAGGCCTTAACTATGGGTGGATTTCATCT
>NW_005842003.1:2742750-2752274 GCF_000455745.1 Alligator sinensis
GGGGGAAGGAGGGAGGATGAAGGCATAATGCATCTATTTTCCGTCTCCACTTATATATGCCCTTCTAAAAAGTATGTTATAGTGATACTTGTGCTTGGATGTACAAGCTTCTCTTTCTTCTCTCGCTTTCTTCTCTGATGTGCAAATCTTTCCAAAACATCAAGGAAGAGGATTGGCTTTAGCTGCCCCACTTCCACTTTCCACCCTGAGAAAACTACTCTATAGCTTTCTACAGATCCTCAGTGAATCAGGTCTGTTTTCTAGATTTCAGTAACACATTTTGGCACTTAACCCATAAGCTGAAGCCTATCTGTATAACCTGCATGTCATATATTTTGCAGAATATATGAGCTTTACTAATTCTAGTGATATCATCTGTTTAAATACAAGTGCCTGTCCTTTTGTTTTGACTTGAATTCTGGGAAATTGATTTTTTTCTTGTTGATACATTTTAGTGATCTAGATGGTTTAGGGTGTTATTAATGTTCTCCACCTAAATTTGCTCTATCTATTTCTACATCAAGTGCTGATGCATATCTGTGACAACAATAGAATGATTTGTTTGTAAGATTGTAAAGCTAGTGTTTAATAGCTGTATATCAGGACAGCATTGATTTGTGTCAAGTTACAGACTTCTGCCAACACTCCTGCATCCTGGACACCAACAGATTGCTGATCAAGTACATACATTCTAAGTAGGATCTTACTCATTTCCTAATTAGCTATGATTTTCACTAATGTCAAAAGGAATGTTTTCCTTGAGTAAGGAATGATGAATAGGGCTATGTACAGTGTCCAAATAGGCAGGTGTTTGTTACAGCCTTTCAGAAATTCTGTTTCTCAAAATCACAGTAATTTAGATTAATATCACTGACTACTCTACCAACTTCAGAGACTTCAAAATTCACAGTTTTGTCACTTCTGTTGTCCATACCGCTAACATTTTTAGTTATTTTAACAGCATTGCCAGTGATTTTTACTTCAGATTTGTCAAAGAACTCACATGTTTCTTGCAGGTTTTGTTTAATTGAATGGCTTTTATAAAATATTGGAATATTTCTCCTACAATCTCTGATACAATCAATATTCCTTAGATAGAGTTGACATCTACGTATTCAGAGAAAAAAAGGATAAAATGGCATTATATTTCTGGATTCCTGGGAACACAAATGTGTTATTGGTTACAAATTATTATTAATAACTTAGGGGAATTAGAGAGTATACAAAAGAAAGAGTAGGCAGAAAGCAATGGATTTCACACCTGCAGTGTATCCATGATTTATTCAGAGCAATTCTGCTTTGGGAAGAGGATAATAAAAGGAAACTTACTTATGCGGGTTAGGCGGTTTATTTGATTTATTTGGCTGTATGTTGAAAATGAGATTCTTACTACTCCCCTGGTATGTGAGATGAATTGATAGTAATTTACATTACAGTGTTGATGAACAATGGTCAGAATACACGGGGAAAAGGACTAGGGAATTTGAAATGGCCAAGAATGGTGTCCTTTCACAGCATATGATGAAGTGAGCTCAGATTTATGAAAGCTTAAACTATGTGCTTGGTTTAGTTAGTCTATAAGGTGCAAATCTATCTTGCCTTCTCTTAATTATTATGTCATTATACTCCAACATATATCTTTGGATTGTATGATTTGTTTCAAATGTTCATTATGGCTAGGAACAGATGTTGTATTTATCCCTGATTGTTTTTTTTTTTACTGTGTTTGTCCCAGAACAAACATATCCTGGGATTGGTATGTACACACATCACCCTTTTAATCAGTGTTTAGTGAGTGTCCAAATGCACTGACACTCTTCCACCATTTATTTTATGATTCATTCCCAGGATAGCTGTACAGACATACTTTGCATTACCCCAGGATAAACTGTTACTATATCTTATCCAGGAAATTGTTTTACAATTTATCCCAGGACAATTGATGTGGGCATCTGTATGACTGCATTTTGTGCTAGGATTCAAATAGTTTATCCCTGTATAAATATGTCATCTACTTGGAGACTTCAGAAGTCATATTCAGACAAAAACATTTGCCTTAATGTTTTTGCCTATGGAGCCCAGTTCTAGTTTTTTGGGCTTTATCAAAGAACAAATGAATAATGATGATAATTCTGGTTGGTCCAATAATGCTTTAAAATATACATTGTATAGGCTTTATTCTATCTTGCCATCCATCTATGTGAAAAAGTCCCTGCTGAGTTCATAAGGAGTTCCAAGAACAGTAGACTTGGATGATGGAACCAATATAAAAGAAGATACTGTTGATATCTACTGTTGATATTTAAATTCCACTCACAGTTATGTTGATGTACACCCAAATAAACTATACTGCTATTAATGGATTTTTTTCATATTGACACTGATTTAACGTACAGCAGAGTTTGGCCATCTGTGAAAATGACTGTATAGATAGGTTCCAGGGAATATAGATTCCCCTTGTTATTCAGTGTGCGTGGCTAAACAAAGGAAGTTCAGTTTTGCAATAATATTAGATACTAGCTATTTGGATTTAGGTTGATCTAGTCATCCAGATCTTACCTTCCTTCAACTCTTTCATCTATTCCATTTTTTTTTAACAATGCTAGTTTAGTACAAGTTTCTCTCCTCCTATTCATACAGAGAAGTACTTCACTCCAAGGAATGAAGAATGATGTCAGAATCTGCTCATTAGCAATAACTTAATGATGAAAACAACAAAAAAATGACCTAAAATGTTTAGGGTTCATACACATATATCTCCTTCACACACAGCAGTTTATAACTGTGTATGTATATAGATGTATACACACACAAATAAAAGCATGTATAGTTATAGAACAATAGAAGTTAGATGTAGAGGTCTTATAGATCACCCACTCTGTTAGTGCTAGCACTGAGTTGTACAGTTGAAGATGTAAAGAAGTTGCATGGCTTTTAATTTCATTATAATGCATATGAGGAGTTCAAATCTAGACACTTAAAAGTGGTCCTGACATTATTAAAGTAAATTAAATTTGCATTGATTAATAGAAAAAAAAAGCAAAATGTAGTCTGTTGAAATCATTACCTTTATCCTTTTTCTTTAAGCATGTAAATGGGTGAGGGGGAGGAGGGAAGGAGAGAATAATTAGAACTTCTAATTTTGAGCAAAGAGTAGCAAAATGGTAATCTGTCTATTCAAAAAAAGAACATAGCACTTTGTATGCCACTACCATGCTACAGAAATAAACTTTAAATATCCATGATGCTTCTGCAAAGAATACAATTCACTAGGAACCAAAGGACTTACAAGATTATACATACAACTTTGCTCCATACTTTTATTAAAGGCTGGATGGCGTTACCTGTTTACATTTTTAAATCTGTAATCTATGCAAGTTCAATAATCATTTATTTGAACATATAGCAGGGATGGGCAAAATGCGGCCCATGGGCCAGATACGGCCCACCAGACCATTCTATCTGGCCCATGGGGCCTCTAAAATATTTAGAAAATTAATATTTATCTGCCCTGGTGTCCTGTCATGTGGCCCTCGGTGGCTTGCCAAAATTCAGTAAGTGGCCCTCTGCCCAAAATAATTGCTCACCCCTGACAGATAGATTTTTTTTTAAGATACCCTATTTATTAAAATATATGAATGCCCTTTAATCCACAAGAAAAAGAATTCAAGAAGAGAGCACACTGCAACTGTTAATTTGACATGCTCCCACTACTGATATGATTCTAACCCAAGAGAATATTAAATAAAATCATGAAGTAATGGAAAGGACGATTGTGTTAAAAGGGCTGAGACACAGATCAACAGAGACTGATGATGCAATTACCCTTCCTCTAGGCTGTGCAGTACTAATATGATAAGGGTCTGCATAGTTCAACAGTAAGGATGAAAAGGCTAACAATAATTCTAATTTTAAAGTAGATTTTCTTTGTGCAAGTAAAATGCCCTGCATCTCATTGATTAGAATGCCAAGACAGTTCTACATTGTGTCATGCTATTTGCAAAGGAAAATTCTAAGAGAGAGGTATTCAAATATTGTTTAATGAGAAGTGGGTGAGTTAAAGAACAGAGGAAAAAAGAATTGAACAAATGTTAAGTTTAACACCATCAATATATTACTAACAACAATAAGGTACTGAATATTTATAGAAGCAGTAGATTAGTAAAGCTTTCTGAAAATCCATCCATTGTGTTCCTCACAGGCATAAAATCCACATTGAGAACCGGGCTGTCTATCTAATAATTTCATGCCCCCCTCCCATGTAAGAGGTAATGCCGCTAGATTGATAGTTCACTTTTTCTGTCTTTCATGATCTGTTTTGATTTGTACAACAGAATATTCAAATTCAACAGGGCCAAAATATGCAGGACCTGATCCTGCAATCAGTTACATTAATTTGATTGGCATAACACTTTAACTTTAGTGGACTTAATCCTGATTTATATCAGTTGTATACAGTGCAGAATAAGCCCACAGTCCTTACAGAAGTGTAAATGGCACCCTCTGCAAAATATAGAGCTTATGTATAGTAAATATAAAACCACTGAAGAGGCATCAAAATTAGATTCACAAAATCCATTCCTCCATTCCTTTATTTTCATAATGTAAATGGCTAAATGTAAAGGCTAATTTCTGCCCACTGTAATGCCAAAATAAATAAGAACCTCCCCCCCAACCCAAAACGGACGGAAGAGTCTACAGCTTCCATGGACTTTTTATTTAACTGTCTAAGAGAAAAGAGGGTGTTTTTTTTTTCCTTCTGCGAATGAATCTAAATCTGATTTGCTAAAATTTAAAGCCACTATTTAATGTCCTGCCTTCTGCATCAAGGGGGGTTTTCTTCTTTATGGGAAAGTAACAGAATCTTGCCTCCAGGAACAGCCATGGCATCCCCCCCCTCCAGTGACCATACTAATTTTGTCCCCACTCATTCTGGTCTCTCCAGTGTTGCCCTGTGAGGTCAGGCCAACTCTCAGGATCTCAATATTGCACTGTTAGACAGGAGGGTGTGAGACAATTGCACATATACAAACACACAAATTGATTAGGTGCATACACACACATACACACACACACTACCATCTCAGGCACATACACATCCAAAGCAGCCTAGGCACATGCATACCTATCACCAATTCAAGCACATACACTATATACCCCAAACGTTAGACACAGATCACTAATTCATACATCATGCACACAATGACATATACACACACACACACACACACACACACACAGTTCACACACACACAACCCACCTACACATACACACAGGTAAGGTCCTAACTTGGATGGAACAGTGGGTATGTGTGTGCTTGGGGTACCTGGGATACTTGGGGGAAGGTTCAGATGACAGAGAGAGAGATAAAGTTGCCAGAATTGGGATTAGAACCAGGGGAACTACAGAAAAGCTGGCTGAGGAACTGAGGCTTGGGTTTACTTAAGGTAGACTGGGGCTGGAAACTGAGGCAGACAGCTGAGATATTGGGGGGGCACAGATAAGTGGTGGCAAGGAGGAGACAGTCAGGAAACAAATTGAGGAAGAAACCTGGTTGCTCAGGGGAAAAGGAAAAGGCAGTGGGGATAAGACAGTGGCAAAGAAACAGGGGGTTGGAGGCAGAGAGGAGCTCAGGACAGGTGTTGGAGGTGGCAGTGAGCCAGAAGCAGGAGAGGGAGAAATGAGACAGAAGTTAGAGGGACGAGGAGCAGAAATTGGAGCAGGGCCAAACCATAGTAAAGCAAAACCCAACTTAGGGGTCCAAATAACAGTTTTATTACACAGACAACACATTACACAGCCCCATTAAGTTATTGGTTCTCACACACACCCACACACACATAAACACTCACAATGGCAGCAGGAAAAAGAGACTCAGTGGAAGGGTTGGAGTCCAGGTAGGGAAGAGAAGCAGAGTCCAAGTACTTGGTTGAAGAGAGTGTGGGGGGTGATAGCTACCTATCCAGTCTGGAAAGGAGTCCTTGTCCAGTAGGTGTTGTCCAGAGAGGGGTCACTGGCAGGGCCTCTGGGTGGATAGGTGGTGTGGCATGGTGATGGTCCAGATGGAGAGGACATCCCAAAGAGTCAGTCTTCACTATCCCTATTATGGGGCAGACTACCTCTGATCTCCTATGGGGAAGGCCTGTCCAGGCAAGGTCAGTCCTGTCCCAGAGGGCTCCACGTGTTCTTACTGAGCATGTGCAACCTTGGCACAATGGTGGGTTGCCTCATCTTTTGTTTCTTGAATTCTGAGGGTGGTTTCAAGGGCTGGGTCATTGGTTCAGGCATTGGTGTTGATGGTTCAGTCATTCAAAGGGAGCTATTTTTAGATCTACTGCCATTGTCTCTCAAGCACCCTCATTCATCCCCATTCATTCAGGAACCAAGTTACATAGGAGGGGTAGGTGTGAGTCATGGGTTACACAACTGGGCTTGGGGACAGGATGGAGACTTAACAAACAAAATGGATACTTGACATGACTTATGCTAACTTACATATGTAGGCCTAAATCATATAGTACCAGCAAAACAGTAATATAGAACAGTAAAAAATCAATATACAAATAATGATTATACAATATAAAGATGGAGAAAAAACAAAACAAATACAACTTGCTACCAAAATAAAATGCTGAAGCTTATCCTATGTCTTAGCTCAATTATACTTGTCTATAGGGAATAGAGAGGGAGAGACAACGTCAGAAATGGTTGGGGAAGGGGAGGGAATGCATTAAAAAAAAAAAAAAGAAAAACTGGGGGTTTTGCTGTACCTGCTACAGCCCTGTCTTTACCTGACATGCTTTTATGATAGTAAACATAAATTTAGATGTCTGTCCTCAGAGTACCAGAATGAGCCTTGGTACTCTGGTACCAAGGCTCATCATTAAGCCTTATCTTTGTCTTGAACAAGGTGTTGCTCTTTTTAATTGGCCTCAGCCACCTTTCTCTCCATATCTCTACACTGGGTTTCCTGGCCATGCCTTGATCTTCTGGGGCCCCTGAGCCCACAGCTTGAACTAGAGAGTGATTCACTAATACTCCCTATGGCCTTTCAGGGCTACTATGCTCTATAAGCCAAAACACTCAACAGCACCCTCCCTAAGCACCTCTTCATGGCCTCCTACCTCCCACTCTGTCGTGTCCATGCCTGTTGAGTAAACAGAAACATAAACACTCAATCTACATAACTAACCAATCTGGGTAAACTTGCCACAGGAAGATCCTTCCTTGCTGCTGCTCCTGCCTCTATTAAGTAACAGAGGGACTTAATACTCTCACTAGCAGCCTGGAGCTTTGCAGTTCACTGCCTGGGTGTACCCCTTTAGCTCTGCTGCCCCTGTACTTTAAATATTGAGGTTACTCACTTATCCGCAGCCTGGTTTTTACATCTTATCTGTCTGCAGGTTGCATCTACATGTGCCATTAAGGTGATGTGATAAACTCTGGTGCATTTTGTGCTAAGCCACGGGGATGCGCGGCAGGTAGCTACTGTACTTTTGCACCCATATGCCCCAGCCAGTCCTGGTCACCATCTACACATGCAGTTAAACACAGTGCTATCTTAGAACACAGTTAATTAATCTACTGAAACCTAATACCAGTGCATGTGTAGATGGTAACATTTTACTGCAGAACTAATTAGTCAACTCTGCAGTAAAGCACATGTGTAGACATGCCTGTTGAGTCTGTGATCCACCAAACCTCACATCCTTCTCAAAAACACTATTGTCAGCCAGTTATCTCCCATGTATTTGTGTATTTGTTTTTTTCTTCCCTAGGTGAGACACTTTACATGCATCTGTGCTACACTTCATCCTGTTGTCTCTCATCCACCTCTATCCAGTCTATCAAAATACTCTCGAATTCTTCTGCTATTCTCCAAAGTATGTACAATTCTTCTCAGTTTTCGTTTGCAGATTTAATCAGGAAGCTTTCTATTTCAGCATCCAAATTATTAACCAACATTAAGCATGACTGGACCCAGGGCAGTCCCATATAGAACCCCACTTGAAACCTTCTACCAGTCTGACATTATTCCATTAATAATTACCCTCAGCATATTGTTGTTTAGCCAATTGTGTATCCACTATATAGTATTCCACCTTATAGTTTACTTATGAGAATATCATGTGGGACTTTATCAAAGGTCTTACTAAAGTCCAAGTACCCTATATCCACTTCATAACCCAATTAGTTACTCCGTAAAGAAGGAGACCAAGTTAGTTTGACATGATTTATTCAATGTTTTTTACTACTACTGGCACCTGTCATTTACTAATCACTAAAAATATATTGTCTTCCATGTCTACTGGGACATGGTCATTCTCCAATAAAGTTAATAATAGGTGCCCTACTGATTATAATGGACACAGGAATAAGCCTTTTTAGACTGGTAGTTATATGGTAACATAATAATGCTTTGAAACAATATTTAAATACTTTATTGACTATAGTAAAGGATTTTGTACTCTTGAGGAAAGGGTCTGTACAATGGTTTAAACAGCAGGTATGGGATTCTCTGCCTTGCTCATCCATGTGATGTATCTGATTAGTAGATCTGGTAACTGACTGAAGGCATCTACTCGCTATTGCTTCTTTGGTGGCTCGTGTAATGTGAGTTTCAACTTAGTTCTGTCTCAGTATTTATTTATATTTGTCTATTCTATTTTTTTAAGTAACTGAAAGTACCTATCCATGAACTAAACACAAATGAAAGATGCCTGATACCTATAGGGACCTACCAAAATCAAGGAGGAAGGCCACTGATTTTGAATGCAGATTGTGGAGATGGCCACAATTTTCATGGACTTACCAGAGCTTTCTCTCGTGCGTGGATGACCTCTACCTGACTCAAGAAGTCTATGGGCCAACGAGAGGCAAAGCGCTGCTTGACCTGGTACTGGCTACTGGGGATGACCTAGTCGGCGACCTAGTGATAGATGGGAAGCTGGGTGACAGTGACCATGAGCTGATCACCTTCACCATCCGCTGAAAAGCTGGCAAGTCGGTCAGCAACACGCAAGTCCTTGACTTCAGGAAAGCCGACTTTGACAAGCTCAGGAGGCTTGTCAGTGAGGCCCTAAGGGACCGTGACCACAGGGAGAGGGGAGTTCAAGAAGAGTGGTTGCTCCTCAAGGGAGCGATCCTCAATGCACAAACTAAGTCTATTCCATCTCGGAGGAAAGGCAGCAAGAGGGCACAGCAGCCCCCCTGGCTCTCCAGGGACCTAGCAGATCTCCTGAGGCTAAAAAAGAAAGGCCTACAAAGGGTGGAGGATGGGAGTCACCTCCAAGGAGGATTATTCTGCACTGGTCCGGTCCTGTAGGGAGCAGACCAGGAAAGCCAAGGCTGCAACTGAACTCCAGCTAGCTTTGAGCATCAAGGACAATAAGAAGTCCTTTTTCAGATATGTGGGGAGCCGGAGGAAAAGCAGAGGCAACATTGGACCCCTGCTGAGCCAGATGGGGCAACTGACAACTGACGCCCAGGAAAAAGCCAACCTATTAAATAGGTACTTTGCGTC
>NW_005842003.1:2753138-2755343 GCF_000455745.1 Alligator sinensis
TGCTTCCAGTTTTGGGCTCCACAATTCAAAAAGGATGTGGAGAAGCTTGAGAGAGTCCAGAGAAGAGCCACGCGCATGATCAGAGGTCAGGGAAGCAGACCCTACGATGACAGGCTGAGAGCCCTGGGGCTCTTTAGCCTGGAAAAGCGCAGGCTCAGGGGTGATCTGATGGCCACCTACAAGTTTATCAGGGGTGACCACCAGTATCTGGGGGAACGTTTGTTCACCAGAGCGCCCCAAGGGATGACGAGGTCAAATGGTCACAAACTACTTCAAGATCGTTTCAGGCTGGACATAAGGAAGAATTTCTTTACTGTCCGAGCCCCCAAGGTCTGGAACAGCCTGCCACCGGAGGTGTTTCAAGTGCCTTCATTGAACACCTTCAAGATGAAACTGGATGCTCATCTTGCTGGGATCCTATGACCCCAGCTGACTTCCTGCCCTTTGGGCGGGGGGCTGGACTCGATGATCTTCCGAGGTCCCTTCCAGCCCTAATGTCTATAAAATCTATGATGCACTCCCCCTCATGTATCTGATTGACTGAGGTGCCCTGGTAGTCCTGCCTCACCGCAGATTGGCAGATGGCTCAAACCCCCACTTAATTACCTTGGTTAAGCCCACAGAAGCCATTAATGGAAACCTTATTAAGCAAACTAAGCATTGAATTAAATTCTAAGCTGAAATGTCTTGTGAAATTAAAGCTATGCATAACATGGATTGTAACTAATACCATCCATCACTTTACTTTATTAAATGGCATTTTAAAGAAGAGTTAACTCAATGCTAACCCTGAGACAGGCAATTCATGCTAGACGTTAAATGTTCTGTCTCTGTGGGGTGAACACTTGTCTGTACACTGAAATGGCATGCTCAGCATCATGTTTAATGAGTTGGCTGTTATGGTGAGGCAGTGTTTTGCCAAGGCATACAGATGTGGAAACCAGTCAAAGAGTCCCAAAACACAGACATAGGCATCCAGCACTCTTCAACAAAAGTTCAGGTAAGCAGTATGTTCCTTGTCATGCATTTTCCCATCCTGGGATTGCGTTCAGTAGCTGAGGGTCACAACTTAAAAAAGGCACCTGGTTGGGGTCCAAAATGCAAACAACACTACAGAAGAAGGCATCCAGTTGTCTGAACCCTGGTAACAGAGACAGGTCATACCTATCTGCTGGACCTTCCAGCATTGGTTCAGTTTTAGAGCTATTCCCTGGAATAACCCCCTTTCTCCACTGGTTTTCATAATGATATCTTGGAACTTCTTGCCATGTCTTTGACCCAATTTATCAAATCTATCAGCTTGCTTTGTGTGTGGTGGATCACAGCCTTCTGGCCTTCAAACCACATTAGATGCTCCATGAGCCAGGTGGTATTTTCCGCTACAAAACATCTCTTGATCTTGAATGTTTCCCTGTTTCAGGAGGTCATGAAACTTAAGCAGCACTGTGCGCCAAGTGTGATTTTCAGCTCCTCACTCACAAACCATGCCTGATTTCACATTTTCTTGGGGAAAAACAGAAGAAAATTACTATATCTGTAGGGCCCAATATATCTATATCAATCCCAGATGACAAACTTTCCCAATATCCTGAAAAAGGAGAAAAAAGATGGGCTTTCCAGAGGGTCCAGAACGTTAACAAATCTGGGAGCTGGAAGGTCCAGTATATCTGATTATATCATTCACTGGCTTATGTTAAATGGATTAAGCTTCAGTTTTAATATAAATAAGGTATCTACATACTGTTGCCAAATGGAAGTAAATTTCCAAACTGTCAGTAAAAAAACAGGCTGAATATGGTTGTTAGTAAAGTCTGTAAAATAACTTTAGCTTTCAGTAAAATGCTAATCATCTGGATCATCTAAAACATGTGTAAGTAAAAAAAGCCTTGGTCAACAGTAAAACGTTTGCAGATTGTCAGTAAAAAAAAGAAAAAAAATCTTAGTTTGTCAATCCTGTGTATACAGCAAGTGAAGATCTATTGCAATCATCACTGAGTAATATCTTTACTAGAATACTTACTGTCAGGTCCCACAGAGAGGGTGTTTGACTTAGTGGCTACAATGGGGGGTGTTACCACATCTGTAGTCACGGGGAAAGCCAAAATCAAACCCTTGCCTAGCCAGCAGGTTTACCAGAAGTAGATGTCAGGAAGCATGCCAAAGTCAAACTGGGGTTCTGAATTTCAGGGACAGAGCACAAGGCAG